>NW_020439170.1:427252-477324 GCF_000699045.2 Agrilus planipennis | reverse complement strand
CGGACTTTTTTGTAGACCCTTTTAAGATGTACAATATTGTAGTACATTATTTTGATCTATCTCGTAGGGTTCAGCCAGCGTTTGCAATGTAAGCGCAAAAAATGTGTTTATTTACGACATCACATTAGAAACCTCTAAAATTATCAGTGTTTCCCTACTATATTATGCATGTATTATACATATAAACCTTCCTCTTGAGCCACTCTATCTTTTAAAAAAAACCGCATCAAAATCCGTTGCGTAGTTTTAATGATTTAAGCATACATAGGGACAGACAGCGGGAAAGCGACTTTGTTTTATACTATTTAGTGATTATCAATTGAGTTAAGTATGAGGTTATATACTTGTGGGATTACATTGTAATTTTTGCGGTTACATGGCACTTTAACTCTACAAGGGTGTGACCTACCCTTGACCAACGCAAAAAACAGCTGGCTTCACCCCTGACTGGATCATTCGATTCTCATCATCATTATTACGCCGTCAGTCCGTAGACTGGTTAGATACGCACCTCCAATCCTGAGCTAAATCCCCAAGTATCCGATATCTCAATTTCTCAATTTATTTTAGCTTACTACTCCTAAATATGGTTTACCTACGAGATCGCTAATGTAAATGACAGAAATTAGTTTAAATTTCCTTATTAAAACGTAAAAATTTGCAATACACCAAAGTCAATTTTTTATTTTACTACCACTTTAAAACTCTTAGAATCTATGCCTTTGTGAGTCAAAATTATTACTTTTTAAATTCTTTTGTATCTAAAAATCGGGTGTCCTGTACCCTGTTAAGGAAGAAAAAGATTTTCCCCGACTTCCTAACCTTCAGTATCATTTTTTCTACTGTTTTTCCGTACCAAAATTGAAAAGGTCTGTCACACAAATTACAATGAAAGCAAACAGCGGTAATTCTTGCTAAGTTCTTAAACTACACCTTTTCCACATCTACATGTTTTGGGCGTTTCTAATGAGTCATCACGCCCTGTTTTCCTCAGTAGGTACTCAGCTTGAATGAATTAACAGTGAGCCTTAGCAGGATTCTCTGCTGCTAAATTTAACTGGTTATAAAATCCGTATAATGTTTTGAAGCTTACCACTGTACTTATTATTATTCATAGTTTATAATATATCAAACAAGAGCATTAATAAATTCCTTCGTGAACAATCACAGATGGGTAAACGCCCTGAAATCCTCGACTTTTCTTGGCTACTCAACCACCATGTTCTTTGCTAATTCTTTTAATAAGGATTTTCCATTTTCAAAAAGTTTTAAAAAGATAATCTTAATTTTCACCATTAAGTATTGCCCCGTTTAATTACTTATTGTCTCATTGCCACAGAATAACGCCTAAATTCATTATAAATTTTTTTGTTAAAAATTTACTTAAAACATGATCCATACTTAAAATTCATGGCAAGCCAAGTAGATGGCTGTGCAAAAATAGAAATTTTTAAAATATCAACCGTATGATGTTCGTCACAAACCACGTCACTAGTTGGTGATTTTGGAGGACGTTATATTTTTAACAACTCTCTTTCGTGAAGCACCAACTCCGTTCTCGGTATTTGGAAAACACGGTACTCATAAATGAATATTAAAAAAATAACAGTAAACAAAAGGCTTGCTTCCTGTTTAAAAAACGTATGTTTACCGTTTAATCTCCTCGAAGAAGTCAACTGACAAANAATCTTCGAACACCCTCACAAGATTACGGTATATCACATTAAAATTAATGAAAATTAACAAAATTACTCGAGTATAAACGCAATTTGTACCTAAAGGAGATCATTTCTAGTTCATAACTGTATAAATTTCGATCTTGGACTTATTTGCATATTTGGCTATAGGTAGGCTGCTATAAAATATATAACTAAATTTTGAAAATTTTCGCTCCTAATATGCCTCTGACTAATCCTTCATTTCTAATAAAATGTGCTCCTATCCTATCTCTTCTATTCTTTCTCCTTTTTATTCTAATAACTAATGGGTTTCTTAACGTTTTAAATGGAATTTTGGGATTTAGTTTTTTTTTTAGTTTAGTTTCAAACTGGTGGGCAAACTGGCAGTAATGCTTTGTACTAAAGTTACCCTTTCAATTGGATATTTACCAAATTTTTTTTGATCAACTAACTTATCGATTTAACAACCTGCTGAGCCTGTAAAGGAACCCTAAAAATGCGTCTATAGTCATTTTTAGCTATTAATAAAACACCATTTTATCATTCTGTAGCCCTTTAGAGAATCTAGGAAAAAATTCCCCCGGAAAAAACCCTGTAAAAAATTTTCCTCAGAGAAAGGCCCCTGTAAAAATGTTACCTTAGAAGAAAATTTCCCGGAAAATTATTTTTGGAAGAAAAAAATAACTTTTCTAACATAATAGGCATACATTTTCTATCTTCCATAAAAAAAACATACTGATACCATTTGTTAAATAAATCCTGTCATCCAGTATCACCAAACGTAACCCATTCTTCTATTGAAGTGTTCATAGATTGCTTACTGTACCTTTGTTTCATGAAGATTACAACAAGGAATTAAGCAATATTTATTCATATTAAGGTAAGTATAGTTCAAAATTTATAGATTCCTTTATACCGTTTGGAACTAATGACTCCTTAGACAAAATCTTAACTAATATTATAATTGCGAATGTGGGTTAGTTTATTACCATTTGACGCTCTAACTACTCAACCGATCATAATGAAATATTGTACGCACATTGTCAAGGATACACAAAAGAACACATTTTATCCAGAAAAAAAAGTACTGTTCCCAAGGGTAGATAAATTTCTTTTCATCTCGATAAAGAAGGTAAAGAAAGACTGTCGCTGTCATTCTAAGCAAAGTGTATCTTTAACCTAGAAAATTAGAAACTTCAGTTTTATCCTGATTATCCTGGTGAAGACCGTTTATCAAATTATGGTATTTTTGATGATCTTTGACATCAACGCGAGCGAAATCACGGGTAAAACCTTGTCAATCAATAAAGACTAACATGCAAACTTAATTGTCATACATGCAACAAATCATCTCTTGTTAAGAAGTTTAAAATAATTTTCCGGAGATTTGCTGTCGAAGGGACAATTTTTTCTTGAGATTTCTTTCCGGTTTTTTTTTCCCGAAAAGAATCGTTTACGTAAGGCCTCTCACAACTGGAGCAAATACATGAATTCACTGGAGCAAATTTAAATCTGCCTTCACGTTCGCTGTTTTATTTTTGTCGAAACACCTTGGTTGTATTATAGTAGCAGGTACCTACCTAAATGGTAATAAGAAAACACCTGCAGCCCAAACTTCAATGTAAATACGTAAGTGTGTTATTCCATTAATTTGTTTTTCTTTGCTTTTACGACTTAACGTGGCACATTTCTGATCCTGTTTGCGAAATATTACGTTTCCCAGATGCGAAATTTACTGCACGACGCCTCCCGTCCTAAATCTGTCGACGAAACCAGAAATTTAATGAAACTGACCATATATTTTGCCATCTTATAAAATACGTACAACGTTTATGATCCGCGAAAACAAACGTCAATGATCGTCATATACATACATACACCTACCTAATAACGT
Source organism: Agrilus planipennis (assembly GCF_000699045.2). Lineage (NCBI taxonomy): Eukaryota > Metazoa > Arthropoda > Insecta > Coleoptera > Buprestidae > Agrilus > Agrilus planipennis. The sequence goes on along the minus strand of NW_020439170.1, from coordinate 473,751 downwards.
TCTACCGTATGAATGTTTGTTGGGCATGACCAAAAAGACCATTTTTCGTTTGAAGACTGTACAAAAACGGCAAGTGATGCGTGAAATGCCTTAAAAACAATCGATTTGACCCTTTATTATTACCACCATCATAAGTTCGTCAGTCCTAAGACTGGTTGAACACGTACCTCCACTCTTTCCTATCCTAAGCTAATCTTCGCATACCCATGAAACTAAAACATCCCACATTCTTAACTATTTGTATGCAGTAATCTGATCTAAGTCTAATCTTAACTCCTGTTTCTGTTTCTAAATTATATCTTTAATTAGTCCTTCATTTCCATGAAATCTCACCTGTTTCTTGTTGATTTCCATAGCGCCCACTGTTCTCCTATTCTTTCTAATACCTTCTCTATCTACTGTATCCTCATATAACATGTAAAATGTAAAATGATTAATTAAAAGATTCAATTAATTCATAGGCTCACATCTAATATCCAGGATATTACCTATCTTTTAATCACAATCTTTTCAAGTAGAGATACTATATAATATATAGGGGAAAAGAATTCTAGGGGCATCACAAACTCCCCAGAATGAAAGAACAAACTGACATTAATGTGAAGCATTAACAATATTCGTTAAAGCAACATTTTTTATTGATCTTTTCCTGCCTATATTATAGAAACTCTCTAAAGAAAATGCTCGCACCATTAATAAGTTTCATTATAAAAAATTTACATTATAGGTACTTTCAAAACCAATCGATAAGATTAAACAAATGTTCGTGAAAATCCTGCAGGTACATTTTTTGGTTAATACGTATAACGCTACTTGGAGGGTGGGATGTTTGCGTTAGGTAACGATTTTAAATTGAATTATTATACTTTTACTTTATTTTAATTGAAGCCCAACACTTTTACAATGAACGCGTTACTTAACTGAGTGATGAAGGGGGGGTGGGGTCAGGCCACGCGTTACGTAGGGGGAAGAGGGCAAGAGAATTTGATGGATTTTGCGTTACGCAATTTACAAACAGCCACTAAGTAAGTAATTAACGTAATTTCTAAAAATGGACATTTCTTTCATTCTACGAAGAAAGCAGAATGTAAACAAACGCACAGCTACGCCCGTCAAATTCATTAATATTCCGTCTTGTTTGCGGGGCCAGTTTTAAAACTGATCGCTATTCCACTTACTTAATTCAGTGTAAACAGAACAGCGTTGCACTTCACCCGGAATTATTTTTAGACTGCTTAAATTCTAAATTCTTTTGCACGAAATAAGAATGTCGAGAAAACTTCTAATTACTTTTTCCGATCCAAAAGAGAGCGACCTTCATCTGAAACAAACATCTTCAATTTGTCCTTTCTTTTGTCTCAATTCAGCCAAAGAATAATTACTTAACTACTACCCCTCTTCCTTATTTTTATTTCCTCTTATATATAAAAAAAAGCAAATAAGCAAAACCTAATCTAATGACGATAAATCAAAGTTTATATAGGATGAAAAGTTGTTTATTATTACAAAGTCAACAACCTACGTTTCGCCCTTATTTACAGGGTTTATTTGGTCAGTAAATTATGTTATTAAGAATAAGATAACAATTATGCTTCTTCTTAATACAATAAATTAAAAAGAGCGAAACGTCGGTTGTCATTTTATAATAATAATAATTAACTTTTTACCCCATAGTAAGCTTTGATTTGTCGTCATTGGTATAAACTGGGTAAGGGATGGAAAGTAAAATCCTTTTATACAAAATTTTCTCCAAGAGCTAACTAAAAATGATACAAAAACGTTTAAAGCTTTAAAAGCATTTTAATTAATTACCTACAATTTTTATTTTTTTTTTTTTTTGGTTGACCCACTTACCCAGATATTAAATGGAACAAAATTGTGAAAAATGCTCACATTAGTAGAATTTGATACGAAGTGTAACACGAATATTAATCAACATCTGACATTAACAAGTTAGAGAAAAGGAAACAGGATGTAGCCAGAATTTTAAAAATATACCTACGTCGATGATAAATAATTTCTTCTTAAATGCTTATGATGCTGAGTACTCATTCAAAGTTTACTTTAATAGTAAAATTAAACACAAATAATTTGAAGAAACAATTTAACAATGAACGTTTAACAATTTAACGTTCAAAAACTTTTTGTCAAATAAAAAAACGTCCATTGTACTGTACCATTTTTGCCATCAAAATTCGGTTCATTCTTTTGGCATAAGTTATAGTCCTGCAAGTGGAAATCAATGTGGAGGATAATAAAATCCTTTCCTTATAAAGAATAAATGGGATTTTTTATTCGGTAAGAAATTTGGTAAAAACTATTTGGCACACATACAATTCGGGACTAAAGAGTAAGATGGACGATTCAAATTTCACAATTTTTTGACTTTGATTTATCACTTCTTGCTATATTTTTGTTAAACAGTGTATTTTACTATAGGTATTAGAATGATCACAAACTTATTATCAAAAGTTAAGGCAACTTAAAATAAACGTTCTTACAAACTTTTTATTTAACGAAAACTCAGTTCTGATTAAATAAAACCCTACGACATTGTCAGTTACTAATAGTGGTTAATATGTAATATTAATTTGAAATCATTTTTTGATTTTTTTATCCACTACAGACTTCCTTAGATTAATGAGGAAAATATTTTTTGTTGCTGTTGTCACAAACCCGCCGGGAATCGAACCCGGGAGCCTTAGTTTTAGGCAGAGCATTGGTGCGTAAAGCCAAAGGTCCCGGGTTCGATTCCCGGCGGGGGTGTGACAACAGCAACAAAAAATATTTTTCTCATTAATCTGAGGAAGTCTGTAGTGGATAAAAAATCAAAAAATGATTTCAAATTAATATAACTCAGTTCTGCTTAGCGTGACCCTCATCATGTTACATACGAGTATAACAGTTGGTGGACCTCTAACATGTTACTAAACTCTCTTTTATTACAATTGATGCTAATATTAAAAACGAATGACAGTTGCATATAACTACTTCTTTTTCCTAAAAATACACTATTCATAAATACCGTACAAATGTTAATAAAATTGCAACAGCTACTTAATCACCTGTCAACAGTAAAATGTTCTAAATATTATTTTTGAAACAATGCATGTACTGTTTTGAAAGTCAGAACAGGTGTGTGTTTATTGAGAAATTGCGTACGTAATAAATCGATGGTTCCTTTTCTAAAAACTGCACATGGAAAAACATGTTAACTGCTTGGGTTATTTTCAATATATACCACAAACATAATGGTAAAACACAAAATATAATTGAGTGCTGTGGAACAGTAACTAAACCTTAAAACTCACAATTTCACAAAACGTTTAGAAACCTAAAACCTATTGTAAATAAAAAGTTCTGGTTCATGCACTGACCCACCCTGCATATTAACTTAACCCCATGTAGCGACAAATTTGAAGCAGCAAACATTCAACTTCACATAACCTAAGACGTTTTCCTTAATTCAAAATTATGCGGCGTGTTTATTTATCCAAGAAAATTTCACTTCCTGGTTGAGGGGTGAAGCAGGGAAGGAAATAAGCTTGCGCTCTGAGACATTCTTTACTTTTCCTACCTAGGTGCATATTATATTAAAACTAGCGACCCGCCCCAGCTTCGCACGAGTGCAATGCTGATACTAAATATGTATATTTTTGTTTTGTTTAGATTAATATCGAGAAGGGGTAATCTTCAAAAGATACCCCTTGAACATACTAAATATACTACAGAATGTCTTTAAATACAACATTCACAGTTTTTTTGTCATTAGACAATACAAACCGGCCTTCCGGCTGGTACCGCCGCTTCCCCTATGTCCCTGCATTTTAAATCTGTAATATCTTCGAAAATATTCATTTAAATTACATGCTGTAAAGCGCCATATTGATCTAGATTAAATGCACAATGTATTTAAGGTACTTAATCTGATAAGAATTAATGCCGTATTGTTTACAATCGCTTCGTAAATAAGTCATTATTTCTCATAAAAAGTAAAGGACAAAAAATAGTTATTGTGGGTTATCCCTAAGAGATAGACATATACCATCGCGGACTTTTTTGTAGACCTTTTTAAGGTGTACAATATTGTAGTACATTATTTTGATCTATCTCGTAGGGTTCAGCCAGCGTTTGCAATGTAAGCGCAAAAAATGTGTTCATTTNTATATAATTCCTAAAATCGCCCGGAAAATTGTGAAATAAATTATATTAAACACATTTCCTAGGAAATGTATATAATTTCTAAAATCGCCCGGAAAATTGTGAAATAAATTATATTAAACACATTTCCTAGGAAATCTATATATTTCCTAGTATCCTATCCTAAATAGATATCAATGGTTACACGGAGGTAGCAGCACGAGGGGAAAGTATTGCGTTATCCAATCAAGCGATTTATTGTATTCACAGATAACACTAATTCTCAGTTTACTAACGTATTTTATTCATTTTATTCACAGAAAGCATTAGTTTTATACGTTTCTCAGTACAATATCGGAATTTCATACAATTCCTAGGAAATGCATACATTTCCTAGGATATGTCTGTATTAAAAAAACTTTAAAACAATATTTTATAGATTTCCTAAATAGCCTCGGAATTGTATACAATTCCTAGATTTCATACATTTCCGGTAACATACCTTACAAGAATGTTAATACCTTAAAGAAAAACTTTTTTTTTGCAAATTAAATGCCACACATACCTACTTAATGAATTACCAAAGTAGTATACTATAATGCAATAATTTATTTTCCTAAAATTGCTCTATATTATATACCATTACCCAAAGATACCTACCCGTATAACCCTCATCACGAAGTTTCATTAATTTCGTAAAATATTCTGATGCAAAAAGTATAACATCTTTCGGTTGGTTTTTAAGAATCTCTTTGGTAAGACCATTCATCAACTCTTCCAAATTCACCGGAACACTAACCCTTTTAATTATGTAATGTTCTTCCATTGTAGACACTTGCTTTTATTCTTAAAAAATGCATATAATGTAAAACCCAGTCAGTTTTTAATAAGTTAAACAAAAGCATTTTTAAAACGATGAAAAAAATATCCGAAAACNTGCGGACAGTAATCTAATTTAGGTCTACCTATACTCCTATTAACTCCTATTTCTGTTTCTAATGTCTCTAACCAGACGTTCATGCCTGAGAAAGTGTCCTATCAACCTATCTCGCCAATTTTTTATTGAATAGAGTCCTCTATTCTCCTATTCTTTCTAATACCTTTTCATTTTTAACCTTCTCTATCCACAGTATCCTCATCATTCCCCGGTAACACCACATTTCGAATGCTTCTAACCTTGCCTTTTCCGCCGCGCCCACCGTCCATGTTTCGCACCCATACAGCGCCGCGATCCAAACATACACCTTTAACAATCTTTTTCGAATTTCTAAATTAATCGTTCACGAGCATATAAGTGACTTCTTTTTATTGAAGACGACTCGATCCTGCGCTATCCTCTGCTTTATATCCCTACTACTCCTTCCGTCCTGACTTATCTGACTTCCTAGATACCTAAAACCAGTCACTTCTTCTAATTTTGCGTCTCCTATGTTTATATTCGCTCTTTCCCTACTTTTTCTTCCTTTGCATACGAATATTTTAGTTTTACTTTTATTTATTTTCATACAATACTGTTTTATCAATACCGCTTCCATTTTATTTAAACCTATATCTAACTCTTCCTTGCTAGACGATAATACTATATGCTATAAACGTACTAATCTTTTGCCCCTCTATATCTATCCCTACAGTTATACTGTCGTGTTGATGTTGATCGCGTCCTCGATGTATAGAATAAAAAGTTGCTGCTCCAACCCTACCTTTCAATTATTATTCGTATCCCAACCGATCCCATGAAGCAAGGAAAATAACGGAAGTCTATTGTAACATATATAGGTACATCTTGTAGCATATTTACACTACTTAATCTAACTATCTAAAAGCAGAAACGAAACGCTTCTACAGGGGTGCATCAACACAGTAAGGGCACGTGAAAATATCAACTTACTATTATAACATATACTTGACCTGCATCTTGATTAAGAGGCACGGACAGCGGAAAACTTGCTCCATTCAGTTGTTCAGTTTGAATGGAAATGGAATTGCTACCATTAGAAGAAGCCGAAGACAATCGACTACCACCGGTCACTTCAATTTTATCGCCCTCCGCATCTTTATCTTCTCTTTGATAATTTTGCTCGTCATTTGTCTTACCAGAAAGTAATTCCGAAGACACTTGATCGCTGGTGGATTGATCACTACTCAAAATTGCTTCATAAGGACTGTCGATATCCTTTTTTTCTTGCTCCGATATATTTATGTTGGATAAATGAGTTCCATAAATTATTTCACTTGTGGTATCTGGCTCTCTATTGGTATTCGAAATAGCTTCGCGCAATTCATTTTTTTTAGTCATATTCGTTTCTAGTTTACCACTTCCCGTGATCAACCAAAACTGTCTTTCCTTTTCTAAAAAATCGTTCAAATCAATTTCGTACATTTTTGAAAGAGCTTCTTCTGGTTTAGGGTGTTCGTTATTTTTTCCTTCTCCTTTCTCTCCTTCTTGTATTGAAGGTTTATCATGACCATTTGTAAGAAGTATATCCTTTATATATTCATCAGATATTTTATTCTCAGTCAACAGTATAGATTTAGAAGTTTCAGGCAATGATTCAGCTTCTTTTACAATTTCTCCTGAAGAAACGTTACCTTCTTTTTTTGACTTAGACATAGCTTCATCTTCCATATTTGGGGAAGGTTTTTTAGTACTCTGTCTCTCCTCCCGCAATAAATCACTCTCCTGCTTTTGATTATCTGCATCACCCTCTTTATCTTTAGTGACAATAGAAGAAGATTTCGAAACATGCTTCCTATCTGTCCTAGATTCCCTTTTCTCTTTTATATGAGATGTTGAAAAGCTCTTTACCATTCGCTTTTTGTTGATATTTTTTGTATCTTGATCTTTCTTTTTATTTTCCCTTGTAATACTCACGCTTCTAGTTTTCTTCACTTTATTTTTTTCTACTATTTCAACGGGCTTAATTATCAACGCTTTGTTATCAGCTCCTGTTTCTTTATTGGCTATTTCACGTTCTTGTTTTATGTCTTTCGCCTTCTTATTAGCTGAAATATCCTGAATTTGTTCAAGATCTTTTTCCTTATCATCTTTATTTTTTATATTTTCGGGTAAACTTGCGCTGCTTTCCGTTCTGGTTTCGTTCAAGTCCAAACCATTGATGGTTAAATTTGTTTTTAGTTTGGAAATATTAGGCATCATTGTGTGTAATTCCATTTCTTTTTCTTCCTTTTCTAAAGCCCCTTTTGAAATTGCTATATATTCTCTATTTTGTAATTTTGAATCGTCTTTATCTTCTACAGAGCTAACTATAGCATTTTCATGTACATCTTCTTTTATTGTTCCAATTGTTTCACCGAGTTCTAACTTATTTAGTAATTCTTTTGACAGTTCCACTGCACTTGCCATTTTTTCTGCCACACTTTGTATGTCATCTACCAAACTTATGTTTTTATCTGTTTTGAAAATGTTTGTATCAGTAGTATCATTGTCTTGCTGTGGTTTTAAATTTAATTTTGCAACATCATGATCCAACTTTTCTGTTGAAGCACCCTCCTTTTCATCTTCTCTCTTCATTTTCGCATCATCAACACTTCCTAATTCCTGTAATGCTTCTTTTTCATTACTTCGTTGCTCATCTAATAGATTTATATTCTCCAGAATGTCCTTTTCAGGAATACTATTTTGTTTGCTTCCGTTGTTTTTTAAATCCAGTACGGTACTATTTTCGACATTTTCTAGGGATCTCTTTAAATTCTCGCCATAATTTTTGATAGCATCATCCTCTTTAACTGAATTTAAAAGTTCTTCAGTCTCATTTTCTAATGTTTTTATATCTGATTTATTGACATGTAATACTTTTTGATAATCATTTAAAGTAACTTTTGATTGTTCCACTTTTTCATTGACCTCTGTCGTTACTTCAGGTATCTGGCCAGTTATCTCTACACTCATTTCTTTTTCTGTATCGAAACATTTTTCAGTTACTGCGTCTTCGTCAGTATTTGGAACTGACTTCAACTTATCGTTAGTTTCAGATAAAATTATATCATTTTCTTCTCGTACCAATGTAGTAGGTATATCATTACCTTTATCACAACTATTTAATAATTCTTCATGAGTGTTGTCATCTTTCAATAGTTCTTTAGTAAATTCAACAGTTCCATCCGGTTCTTTTTTTATATGAGTACCTGTCATATTTTGTTTCTCCAAATTGTTATTTTCAATTTGTTCTTCGTTATGTTCATTCTTTTGACTTTCGAGACTTTTTATTTTCTCCATTTGCAACTTTTCATCATCAATTTTTTCTCCTGACTTCAAGTTTGCATCAGTATTTTCTAAATTGGAAAAGGGATCAGCAATACCAAAATTATATTCGTTCTTGATTTCTGTGATAGTAGTTTTCTCTTCCTTTTCTTCAGTCTTACCGTTATTAACGTCCGAGTCGTTTTTTGTTAACAATTTCCCTTCAAGTTTGTTATCTTCAACCTGTTCCCTTGATGTTTCTACAATATTTTCTGGCATGAACTCCCTTTTCTCTCTCATCTCGCCGACCTCACTTTCCTTGGTGTTTTCGTTAATTGTAGTTTGTTTTTCACCGATATTTTCAAAGATTTTCTCCTTATCAACTTCTTCTTTCATTTTATCTTCCTTGATTTCAACTATATTTTCCAATGCAGATGTGTCTTTTTTAGTTGCACCCTCTTCCTGCATTTCCTTTTCAGCAGTATCTACTTCAGTATCTTCTTCTTGTTTTAAATTATCAGGAACTTTTACATTTTCATCTTTCTTACTATCGGTTTGGTTTGTCAAGTTTACGTCTTTTGTATTTTGTAATGTATTTACGTCATCTCCTTTAATTCCGTGGGCAGTTTTTACAACATCATTTTCAACATTTGGAGCTGACAACGGATATTTAGTATCTCCATAATTTGTGTCTTCTTTATTAGATAAAACTTGTACTTGGGCATTTGGTTTTTCATCATCGTTTGTACGGACATCTCCCAACATATTTTCATCAAAAATCTTATCTGCACCGTCTTTCATTTCTTTGTCCACTTGAGTCACGTTCGTTAAATGTTTATTTCCTGAAACTAAAGTTTCATCCGCAAGCTTTTTGTCAGTAAATCCTTGTTCAAATCTCAGGAACATGTCAGTTGTGCTTTTTACTTCTTCTTCCGAAATAGATGGTTCTTCTTCGCTATTTATTTTATTACTGTTTTTATCTTCTTCCAGATTTATTTCCAAAAGAATGTTTTTCATGGTATCTAAATGTTCCTGTGCTATGTCGCTTTCCGAATTAGAATTCAAACACGTTAAATTACTATCGGATGTCTGTAGTTGATTATTTGCTGTAATATCATCATGTTTATCGATCCCGTTGCTCCGTTTATTTTCGTTTGGAATGAGATTCCCTGCAATGTCAGATGCGGCAGGTCTGGTCGGTACAATATTGTGTACCGTCCTATTTTTAGACGAAATGTTGGATGCGTCACTTGAGGAATGAAGCTCAGAGACCATAAACGTCTGTTTGTCGCCATTAATTTCTTCTCTACCTTCAGCTATTGACAGGTGACTTATCTTATCTTTTTCCATATTTTTTTCGTCTTTTGGTGTAATTTCGATTCCGCTGCTAGATATTTCCAGCTGCTTCTCATTCTCCTTAAGAGCTGTTTCGACATGACTAATTTTCTCGCTTATAGAATGTTGAACTTGTGGTTGTGGATGTTTCTCTCCCTCGTGATCAATTAAAGGAGCTACAGTCACTTTTTCACAAGGTATTTCTTCCACTGTTTTCATTCTTACCAGCTGCTTACTGTCAGACACAATATTGAGGGGTTGTACTGTCTGGTTTAAAGCAGATGGTTCTAAAGTGCTCGCTACATTAGATTCTTCTTCTGATTCAGGTTGATTCTCTATTCCATCAATTTTAGATTCCTCTTCTAATTTTGTAGCTTCATTTTCTTCGAATTTTGTAATCTCTTCATCGTACTTTTCTTCAACGTTCTGTTCCATGCTTTTTTCTTCTATTACCTGTGAGTTTGCATCGTTATCAACTTTTTCAATCTTATTCGGAACATCTTTATATTCCTTCTTTTCAAAGTTTTTATCCATATCATGACTTTTCTCACTTTCTGGCTCGCTACTAACATTTAACAGAGATTCTTTTCCAATCAAATTCTCGGTGGTTTCGGATATCAACCGTTCCTTTTCGTTGTCAGATTTTGTATTAAATTCACCATCATTACTTTGCAGATCAATTGGTGAACTATTACCTTTATCGTCAAAATGAGAGGGCTTTTCTGGATCTTTAACATTCATCAGCTGTTCTTCTGTTTTCTGTAACTTGATTGTACCTATTTCTGCTTCGGTCAGATCCACCTTACTTTTTGATATAATTTTATCCTCTTCTCTGATTTCTGACGTTTGTTCTGCATTCTCCTTCCCTTCTTTTCTAATTTTTCCCATAGCAAGTTTATTTTCTTCCATAGGTTCATCTTGTTGGATAATACTGTCGCCTTGTTTCACTCCTGTACTGGTTTCACCTAATGAACTTTTATCTTCATCATAACTTTTGTCAAGAATTACCTTTTGGCTAGCACTTTCCTCTGTTTGATTTAATTCCACAGGAATTGTTTCTTTGTATCCTGTTTTTCTTTCTGTTCCTGGTTCTTCCTGAATTTGTTCAAAACGTTCTTTATTTTTACTTTCTGTTCCTGTTTTACTTTCTTTCTGAGTCAATACATCACCTGAATCACTGTATTTATTTAAATCAGGATTTGTAGCTTCTGTAACTGTCTTTATTTCCTTAACAGCAGTGCTTTCATTAATGACCTTAAATTCTTCTAATTCATTTATGCTTTTTTCCTTATGTATAGTGTCCGATGTGCTATCTTGTGGTACCGTTACTTCTACCTCTTCTTGTTTCGAAGGCAATCTCGGTATTTTCATAAAATCAGTTTTCAGCCCTTCGTCTTCTTTGTACTCGCTTTTATCCTTGTTAATGTCCTGTTCGTCTGCATTACAACTGAAATCCTTGTTTTCCAAAAACAAATTAGATGCAACTATTAAATTGTTTCCGTTCCCTGTTTGCTTTTCTGTATCTGTTTGGCTCTTTTCAATTTCCAGCGAATCTACTTTAATACTATTATCTAACGTTTTCGTAGCCTCATATTTCAGCTCTTGGTTATTCAATTCGTGGTATTTCGCATCCTTTACCATTTCATCTTTCTTTTCCAAAGATACACCTAAAAGTTCTTTATTTTCTGTTTCTTCACCTACCACATCTATTCCCGGTTCAGTTTCAATTTCTCCGTTTGGAATGCCTATTTTATGGCCATCATCCGTCAATTTGTTATCTTTATCTTTTTTAAGCTCAACATCAATTTTTTCATTATCCTGAGTGTTTTTCTTAATATCATCGTCTTTTAACCTATTATCTTCATCTTTTTCACGTTCAGTTTTAATATTCTCGTCGCCCTCAGTACATTTTATATTATCAAAATTTTTAAGTTTATCATCTTCGCCTTTTTCAGCTTTTTCGATTTTAATGTTTTCTACATCCCCAATGTCCTTGTCATCATGTTCAATTAAAATTTTACCATTTTTGTGAATGTCTTTTCTATAGTTATCGTCTTTTAATTTTTGACTTTTATCATTATCAAGTTCAGTTTTTGATTTTTCGAAACCTTGATTATCCTTGTTGTATTCAAGATCCTTTAATTTTTGATTTTCAACTTTTTCGTCGTCGATTTTAATTTCTTGGTCGCCCTGAATATCCTTCCGGTTGTCAATATCTTTCAATTTATCACTTTCGTCTTCATCAATTTTATCTTTTTTATTATCTTGAACCTCTTTCATATCTGTTAATTTTTTATCTTTGCTTCTTTCATATTCAATTTTAATTTTCTCATTTTCCTGAGTAGCTTTTTTATTGCTATTATCGTTAAATTTTTCATCTTTATGTTTTTCATGTCCAGTTTTGTTATCTTCGTTATCCTTGATCTCTTTTTCATAATCTCCATCCTTTAACTTCCGATCTTCCCCCTTTTTACGTTCATTTTCAATTTTCTTGTTATCCTGAATATCTTTTTTGTTGCTATCCTCAGTTACTTTATTTTTGTCTTGTCCTGTTTGTTTATTTTCGATATCCTGAATCTCTTTTTTGTGACCGCCATCCTTTAAGTCCTGATCTTTCTCTTTTTCATGTTCAATTTTAATTTTTTCATTTTCCTTGACATGATTGTTAATACTGAGATCCTTTAATTTTTCGTCTTCAGTTTTTTCATAATGAGTTTTAAGATTTTCGTTTTCCACTACGTTGACTTTATGTTCATGATTTATTAATCCTTTGTCTGTTAGTTCTATAGGATGATTGGAAGCTTCTACTGATTTCGTCTTCTCTTCGCTTATCTCCTTTTTCCCGTCTTCTGTTTTACTTCCATAATTGTTTTTGGAGTTTTCAATAAGATTATCATCGTCTGATTTCTCATTTTTGTCTGACGGCTTTAATATTGTTGTTGATTCGTTTGCCTCGTGAATATTTTTAATCTCATGTTCAGTTTTGATATTTTCTATCTTGTGTTCACGATCCTTCAAAAAATCCTCTTCTTTGTTTGTCAAACTAATTTTCTTTGTCTCGGATTTTTCTTCTACTTCTTTTGGTGAGATATGTGTCTCGTGGAGCTTTTCGACTTCTTGTTCTTTTTCAAGTTCAGTTTTGATATCATTGTATCCGATATCTTTCAATACTTTGTCTTCATCTATCAAGTTCGTATTAGTTTCTTGTGATCTTTGACTCTCTTCTTTTTTTTCTATAAGTGCATCAGTTTCATTTCTTTTACCATCCTGCACATCTTTCTCGTTATCAATTAATTTTGACGTCTGGTCTTCTGCTTGCAATTCCGATTTTCTTTCTTCGTCATCTTTTATAACATGATTTTGGATATTTAATGTCATATCAGATACTTCCAATGCTTCAACTTTGTGCGGTTCAGATTTTTGTTCTGTAAATTCTGTAACATTGTCCAAAATTTCTATTTGTTCTTTTGAATCGTCTAAATTCTTGGAAGAATGGGTTTCACTCTTATCAGAAGCGATTCCCTTTTCCTCGTTTTCCTTTTCTTTCATAGCACCTTTATGTAACTTCTCGTCTGTGTTTCCACGTTTTTCTGCTACTACCGGAACTGGTATAGAAATAGGAGTATCTTCTAGTGAACTACTTGGCTTTTTACGAGGTTTTGGAGCAACGACAGCCAACAATCCACCTTTTATAAATTTTCCCTCTTCCTCCACGGAAGAATTTTTTGGTACAAATTTATTAGTAGTTCCATAATGGCCTTCCAATTGTGGCTTTGGTAAAGAGCCTGCTCGTTCAGATTTTGAGACATATTTCTTAGCGGTTGTTTTGGTTTTGTTAGCAGGTTTAGACGAAATGTGTTTTTTCACACCCTGTATATTTTCATTATCAGATAGCGAATCATTTTGTTTGCCTTTGTCTGAAACTACTTTTTCTTTCGTTTCAGTTTCGCGCTTCCTTTTAATATAATTATCGACGATACCGTGATGGTCAATTTTCTTCGAAACAAGATCTACATTGGTCACATGTAATGACACTTGTCGTGACAACGGTTTCGTGCGTGTGTCGATTGCCAATTTCTCGACGGGTTTGGTTACATTTTTTGCGATTTGTTTTTCTTTGCGTGGTGTTAGCTTAATTGCACTTGATTTGGTACGCGTCCGGGCGAACCCTGGAATGAAAATAAACAAGGCTTCACAATTACTATTCCCGTATTTTGTTAACTAAATACGGGTCACTGGGTCATTCGAAACATGTGTTACAAGCAGGTCAATTGCTGCAACTTAAACATCGTCAGTTTCTTTTGGGTTTTTTCACTGCGCCAAAAAATTCTATTCGTGTTTTCAATTTTAAATGTAAGATGATTCATGCGTAATTCAATAAAATTTAAAGGGAATGTAATACGCAATAAATTTTAACAACTAGAAATACAGGGTGATTCGCCGATTTGCATTCTAAATAGTGATAATATAACTAAAATTCGCGTTTCTAACATCCAATCAGTTTTTTCTTATAACTATATAACGCTTCTATATTACATAATTCTTTATTACTTCTTTAGCATGTAAATAAAATTATTTCTCCGTTAAAAAAAACTATCAATACAATTGTGTGATTAAGTGCATTCTTATATAATTAATAAAATTATTAAGTTTCAAAGTTTAATCACAATAACAAATCAGCACCAGCTTACCACCGTACGCGCGCGTTGATTGGTGCTAATAATACATTTAATAGCAAAATAATATTGTTAATTTTTGTCTTAAAATTTCACACTTTTTGTAGCACCCTGTATATGTAATTAAACTTTTATGCAGTTTTGGTAGGTACCCATAACATTTTGCATCAACGTCCATTAATATGCGTACGTTAACGGAAATGTGTGTAATCCGTCATTGTATACAATTCCTAGGAAATGTATATAATTCCTAAAATCGCCCGGAAAATTGTGAAATAAATTATATTAAACACATTTCCTAGGAAATGTATATAATTCCTAAAATCGCCCGGAAATGTGTGTAATAAATTATATTAGACACTTTTCCTAGGAAATCTATACATTTCCTAAACAGTAATTGGAGATGTCAATGGTTACGCGGGGACAGCGGAACTGAAAATTGGATTGAAATTCATTTGATTTATAAGTACAATATAAATCTCATAGTACGCAGGTAGAAAACGGCAAATAATACAAGTCGAACATTAAGAACGCGTTGTGAGCGTTCAACAATTGACAAAACGCGTTCCGGTTGTTTAACAGTTACCAGAACGCATTGCGAGCGTTTAAAAACAGCCAAAACGCGTTGTGTACGTTCGAAGGCAGCCAGAACGCGATGTGGCCGTTTTTTCCGGCCACTGAGCGTTTTCGGTCTTCGGGCCTAACATATACATTAATCTTTGAAACAATATTTCATAAATTTCTTAAATAGCCTCGGAATTATATACATTTCCTAGGAATTGTATACAATTCCTAGATTTTATACATTTCTGGTAACATACAAATATTTTGCAGTAGAATTTATTTTCATTTTTACTTCTAGCTTTGTGCTTATTATTGTGGGCCGGAAACTTTTTGAACATTACGTGTTTAAATAAGTATGCTTTGTAGCCTATTCAAAGCAGCCAGCGTCACCGGTATTTTAAATTACGAAAGACAATAAGGTGTGGGTATCCCGTTTTACTGAAGGTATGCATGTATCAATGCAAACGATTGTTTCAATAGACAACTGCCAGCGGTTAGAACAAAACAGTAGAATAAATAGGTGCTGTCTAGATTTATCATCTAGTATATTGTGTTTAAACATCGAATGACCTAAATTTCTTTTCCTTTAAAGTCCTCCTCAAAACAACAGCGGTCGACACTTGTTTTGCAAAACTTTACAAACAAAGACATTCGTTTAGTCGCCTTATAATCCATGCATTCAACTGTCATGTTTTGTGAAAGACTTTTTATAATTATCATGGAAATTGCGATGGTTGATGATAAATAAAATTAAAATCNGTGCCTATCACGTTGAGGTTGGCTACGCCGGGATTCGTTTTCAGCAAGTAGATATCCACACAAGTGGACCTTGTTGGAGCATACGTAATCCTAAAATGTAGCATCGTGCTACAGATGGCGTTTACTGCGCCATTCGTAGTATTTTCTGGAAGGGATATTCATTCATTAGAGGACTGCATCATCTACTGTAAAATGCGACGTGGTATAGAAAAAATTCTGCAAATACCTTCGACCGTCTTTTCATACAAATAATAAAATAATATAAGTCCAATAAAATTAAATAAGCTTTTGAAGGATATAACGCTTTATTTAGAAGGTTTTGAAAGTTTTATTAGTTTCAGAGAAGCAGGAAAAGGTATTTTCAGATAGACGTGGTTAAAAAAATTATGCGAAGGCGTAAAAGAGCCGATCGATTTTTTTTTTTTAATTTCGACTTGTAACTAAATGCTTTCATTCGTGTTGTCTTTACCTACTGAAACACTATGATTACAACCAAACAAATAAAAGTTTTATGTTCAATTAGATTAGGATCATAATTTTTATAAAGTAAAAGTAGGTAAAGTCAACACGAACGAAATGAGTTAATTTCTATGCTCGACAAGCATGTTTTGCCGTACCTAAGAAGAGGTACAATTATAAGTATAAAAAACTAAAGACGTGAATCCTCTTTAATTACACAAGCTTACACCCGAAAAATACTATTTTAAAGTAAAAGAATATATTCCTCTAATTTTGTGTATTTTATGTAGGTATCATTTAAACATCTTTAAATACTTTTAAAGCAGAGCAAACCGTATTTAAAAAAATATGTATTGATAACGTAATCATCTCAATCTCGGAATTATTTTAATAAAATATCTATATTCTATGCATCCCTTGAAAAAAGATTACGATTTCCTACATTTTTGCTGGAAAATATGTTGGCAGTGTCATCTCTAGTGGACATTCCACAACTGATTTTCACATCTGCTGTATATTAAATGCCGATAAAGAAAAATGTAATTATTATGTTCGGCAAACGTTTTGCGGTAATTAAGAAGAAATTCAAAAAATTCATGACGTAAATCAATTGCACAAGCTTTTTCCCCGAAAAAGACTGTTTTTAAATAAAGAAAAATGTTCTTTTTAATTTTATGCATTTTATATAGGTATCATTTTAAAATTTTTAAATGCTTTTAAAAACGAAGCAAGCAGTATTAAAAAAATACATATTGATAAAGTAATTGTGTCAATCACTGAATTATTTCAGTAAACTACCTATGCACTAAACATCCCTTGAAACAATTGTCCAACATTTTTGCTTGCGAATATATTGGTGACGCCATCTCCAAGGGATATGTCATAACTGATTTTCGCATCTACTGTACATTACAAATTTTAAATTATATTTATCGAACCGCGGTTTTCAAATTCATGGAAAGATAATCGAGAATTTACTAATCATTTTTACATTAATAAATATTTTCGTAAAAACTCTATTCGTTTTTCATTTATTTATTTTAGGAAACAGCGCAAAATAAATCATCCAAACACTTCATAAATAACTTATGTTTTTTATAATTTAAATTGCTGTAAAAATTCCTCTTCCAAAGGGTGCAATTCTGGTCCTGGGATTACAAGAGAATGAAGTGGACCTCCAAGATCCACAGTAACCATTTGAGAAAGAGAACATGCCACAATTTTCTGCGTTTCTGACCCAACTCTTGCTAACCCCACAGATAAGGAGTTAGCATTTAATTCTAAAATTGGGATATTCTCACTTTACACAAATAATCTTAAAAAACAAGAAATACCCTACCATCAGAAACATTACTGTTTCTACTTTTCAGTACTTCCAAAATCTGTTCAGTTGCTTCACTAACTGACATAAACTTTGGAGGCAAATACTCTTTCTTTTTCTTAGTTAAACTCTCTAAAGTAGGCTCTTTAACTTTAATATCTAAAAGTAATAAACTTAATTGACTAATAGCTAACAAGATAACTTTTTATTATTCACCTAACAAACAAAGAGTATGCAATTTTCTCTGAAAGTTTGAAATGATTTTGTCAAAAAAACTATCAGGTTTCCATGTTTCAGTCCAATAAGGTATTGAAACTGTTTCACCAAAATTATACAGCTGGAGACCACTACAACCAACTGCATTCAGAATCGATGCATTATGAACTACTTCACATTTGACCTCTTTTTCTTTTGCTCTTAAAATTAAATCTGTGTGAGTTGTTGCTCCAAAAGGATCACCAACAACTAAAAATGCAATATCACAATTTTGAGCTTCTGTTAAAATATCATCCACTCCTTGTTCGACAAGTTCTCTGTCTGCAGTAATTAATGTACAACCATAAAAATTTTCCTAAAATTTAAGTATATGTAAAATTTTGTCAACCCTTGTTAAGTTAAATCATTACAAGCTCCTTTAGTCCGCTAGATATTAGGATAGATGTATATGACTCCAAATAAACTTTAGAACACTTCCGTATAATTTCTAAGCCTTTAATTGTTATATCCTTACAATCCCCTAATCCTAATCCGATAATGTAAAACATATTATGAAAATCTCTTTAAAAAATTATTAATAAACCAAATTATTTTCCAGGTGATTCCTTTAACTTGAATTGTTGAATTACACATAAAAATGACCATAACTAAATAAGATCTGAGATCTTATCGACGGCTCGCAGTTGGTATTGAAATAATTTATTGTAATTCTAACCATAGATAATAGATACACAAAGGGTAATGGTAATTAATATTAATCATAGATAATATTAATTAATAATAACAATTGACTTGTGTAAATAACTAACGACCATAGATAACCTACAGATGGTTTACAGCTTCTTTCTATGAATGTTAATATGGCGAGCTGTGGCTGTTTGGTTTGGTCTGACAGTTGGGATGGTTAGTGCTTGTTGTGTATTGCTAAAATAATTATAAATTCATAACAAGTTAATATTGTGATTAACTAAGTCTTTTCCACGGCGCTTAGAGAATGTGTTCATATTTGCTCACCCATTTTCGATATATAGAATGTATTCCAGACGCACAGTGTATTGTTCACCTTTCTCGTAAAATTACATGAACAGGAAAATTTTTTTGTTTAGATAAATACTATTACATCTGTAGCACATTATTGTTAAACGGTCATTATAGTGTAAAGACAAGAAATAGTTACAGTCAATTACAATTTTCTAGTGTATGTAGTACAAACAAAATGGTGAGTAGTACCCTTGCTGCTTATCATATCACTGTTATAAATGTGAAATTATTGTATACCTGACTTTAAATTTTCAGCAAGGAGACGATCCTCCTTACCTATCAGTTGGCACTGCAGTAAGTGCTAAGTATAAGGGAGCATTTTGTGAAGCCAAAGTCAGCAAAGTTGTTCGACTTGTCAAATGTAAAGTAAGTATGCTTGTATTCAATCTTTCATGCTGTACTCAATGCTAATTTACTTTTATAATAAGTTCAAATATTACTTTTTATTGTATAGGTGACTTATAAAATGGGCTTGGGTACAGCAACAGTCAGTGATGAATTTATCAAAGGTCCATTAAGAATTGGACAACCTGTTCAAGCCAAACATCCTGATAAAAAAGACTTTGTTGATGCTACAATAACTAAAATACAAGATTGCAGTCAATATACCGTAGGTATGTATTTAAATTTGCAGTAGAAAGAAAAGTTTTCTCTTCATGTTATTATTTATCTTAGTTTTTGATGATGGAGATATAACAACATTAAGGCGCACAGCTTTATGTCTTAAAAGTGGCAGACACTTCAACGAAAGTGAAACACTGGATCAGCTGCCGTTAACTCATCCTGAACACTTTGGAAACCCTGTTGTGGGTGGAAGAAGAGGAAGGAGGTGTAGACAGATAAAGTAAATAGAATTACTTTCCAATTTAAAAGTAATTGCTTCACATAATTCACTTACAGGGAAGATAGCAGTGAAGGAGAAATTGAAGAAGAAAATGAGCCTGATCTCGAAATTTACAGTGGCGACATCGGACGTGTTGTTTGCATTGAAACTAGTGACAAAAAACGTACAAAAGACAACTGGTTTCCTGGCTTAGTTGTCATTCCTTCTGCACAGCCAACTGTACGAATAAATGCAAAGGATGAATTTCTTGTCAGATCTTTTAAAGATGGAAGATAGTAAGTAATGAAATTGGCATGGCAAAGTCAATCTTTATGTCAACTGTATAATTTTTATTTTAGTTATACTGTACCAAAAAAGGAAGTCACCGAATTTACAAGAGAAATGGGAAGTAAAGTCGAAAGTTCTGTGTTGGCAGAAGCAGTGGAAAAAGTACTACGTTATTTAGATAATGATGAACTTCCAACCCATTGGGAAAGAAGTTTGCTTTTCAATATACAATCACCGACGTCCGAATCGGACGAAAATTATTCGGAGGTAAACTACTTTTTATAATTCCCATAATCATAAAAATTAATAACCATCACTTCTGTTCAAGAGTTCTGATGACGAAACCTGCGAAGAAAAAGACCATTTCGTTGCTCAGCTCATCAAGTTTATGGACGACAGCAACACTCCATTAAACAAGAGCCCTATGATAAGTAACAAAGATGTTGATTTGCATCGTCTCTTTCGTATTGTCGAAAAGTTGGGTGGTTACAACCGCGTCACTAACAAGAATAAATGGCGTTCCGTTACTTTACGCATGAAATTACCCAACACACATGTTACTTATAACCAAGTTAAACAAGTGTACAAGAAATGCCTTTTTAGTTATGAATCATTTTATCGCACTTTGGGAGTGACCATGTTAAATCATTCACGATCGACAAAGAAAAGCAAGGGACGAAGTTTAATAAGAGATAAAGATCGTACTACTCCTGTAAACAGTCCCAAACCAGAAAAGGAAGATGAACTAGTAGTAGAAAAAAGGGAAGAGGAAAAACCTGAAGAGAAACTGAAGGTGGCGAAACGATTCGATTTTAAACCTAAAGAGGAAGAAAAAAAGAAAAAAGATGTGGTGGAGATAAGTGACACAAACAGTAGTGATGCTACAGATCAGTCAGAAGCTGCATCTTCATCATCGGTTGTTAGGTCAAGGAGACTGAAGCTTAAATTGAGTAAAGAACATAAACCAAAAACTACATACAACGACACGCAAGTAAAAGTTATGGTGGAAAAATTCGAAGAGACAGCCAAAAAAGTCGAGAAAGAAGAAGAAAAGGTATATTTGTTAATAAGAATGAAATAATGTATAAAATGAGCGTTTTCTCAATTCTAGGTACTGTCACAACAAACCCGTTCTAAAATACAACTATCAAACAAAATTAAAGATGTTCCCCTTCCTGACAAAAAAGTTCGGGAAACCAAAACACCTGTTAGAGAAGGTCCTTCTAAAACTGTCAAACCATTGAAAAAACCAACGGAAGATGACAAAAAACGTGGTCGAAAGAAGACTATATCCGACGAAAAACCGCCTGACAGGTAAAAAGTTAATAATTATTAATTTGCTTTTTCAAAACATTATTCCGTTTCAGCAATGTTGCTGAAGTGCCAAATACGCAAAATACCGTCACGATTGGAGACAAATTAAAAGTATACTACGGGCCTACTCACGAATCTAAAGTAACTTATGAAGCTAAAGTAATAGAAATAGATAAAGATACTGTGGGGCCTATTTATTTAGTTCATTACACTGGCTGGAATACGAGATACGACGAATGGATCACTCACAATAGGATTGCAGAAAATTTGAGTGCAAATACTAAGGCAAAGAAGTTAAAGCAACAAGCAGCATCTCCTCCTTCAAAAGTATTGGTATTTCATTCTTAAATTGTGTATTTATTAACTTCCTTTATTTATTTAGACAACAACAATTGCACCTATCACTAAACAACCAGGTAAGCGAGGAAGGGGTATGTCTATAACTGGTCGAAGTACTGTACAAGAAGGTTCACGTTCTTCAACACCGTCTATTATTCCTTCAACATCCACCAGGACGAAAAGCCCTGCTACTCCGGCTACAACAAGAACTTACAGATCAAAACGTCAAGGTATACTAGATAAAACAAAAATAAGCACTTCACTAAATCGAGTAAATGAAAATATTTTTAGCCGAGTTAAATCGTCGTACTAGGTTTACATCGACTCAGGTTGAAACATTGAACAATTCTGAATCCGAATCTGAATCAGAACTAGAATTCGAAAGTCCAGAGAATAGATTAGACAATAAAGGCGAACAAGCAAATGAAATTAAGACGTATAGAAGAAAATTAGTAAGAACGGCGATGGCAGTAAGTACTTTGACAAATAACTTAATCTGTAATATTCCTCTGAAAATGTCAAAATTAGTATTCACAATGTTTTCCTTCATATTAAACTAATAATAATAATAGATTATTTGTTATAATTATCTCTTAAAAAATAATGTAAATGAACCTTGATATTGCTTACTATAGTAGATCTTGAATTTAACATAATAAAATTAAAACTAAAAAATTAAACGAGAATTTTGCAGTTAGTTTTTATGTAACGATCTTAAGTTTGTATTGTTTTTTTTTTTTTTTCAATTACAAGTGCATTTATGTCTAATTAAATATTTTACTATTAAGAAAGTCGATAAAAGAAAGGAAAAAGATGATGAAGACACAGAAAAAGAAGAGGACGATAAAACCAAACGTCTAAAGAGAATTAAGAAAAATCTGGACGAAAAGTCCATTGAAAGTGATGATGACAGTAGTAATCCTCCAAAAGGACGAGACTTTGATCTTAATCAAATACGTTCTGAATTAAAAGGTTTCGTAAAAGCAGTGAAAATTCCTACTCCAGATTTAGCCGATAAAGACAGTGCTTCATCTGACGAATCCATGAGCACCACGAACGATGCCAAAGCAGGTGCTGAGGAAATGTACGAAAATGAAAAGCCGGACGATAAAACGTCCGAAAAAGCAGTCAATTCTGATGATATTTATGAATTTAAAGAACCAGAACCATTCGAATTTGAAACTAGAACAAAAACAGTGGATGATAAAACAAAGAAACGACTTGTGCCTCGTATTTTGGACGATATGGATAAGTCCCCAAAAAAGAAAGGAGGAAGATCACCTCTTAGTAAGCAAGATGATATTGCAGAAAACGATATTAAAAGATTCCGTAGAACACCACTAAAAAAATCTCCTGTATCCTGCGAGGAAGATAATAAACCAATCGTCGAAGATCCCTTCGATAAACTAATTGAATCGCCGTCGTTTCATAGTGGAAAAGAAAAAGTGCCTGATAACAGAGCTACAGTTACAAGGGTCCTCAATTTAGATGAGCCTCCTCTTAGTTTATTCCGAGAACTTCCGGAAACAACTGAGGACGACAGTAGGGATATTTTGGACTTGTCAGACACTGAAGAATGCCAAAACCAGCCCTTATTTACTCGAAATGAACAATTATTTTCTGAATCCAACTTCTCGAAAGCATCTGACCATAATACTTTAGATGATAACAAACAAAAAGATAGTGATGACGATGAAGCCATCAGGGCTTCAATTCAGAACGTAATCGAACAAAGTTCACTAGCAGAGTACGATAGCGGGGATGAATTGGTGATAACTCAGCCTACATTAAGTTACCAAGTCAAGAAAAAAGATAATGATAGAAAATATATTCCAACTGTAGCAGAAGCAATCGAAAGAAAACACCAAGAAGATAAGCAAGTTGCTACTACATCCAAGCAGATTTCGCCGGCTCTTAAAGAGAGCAACCCTACTCTTGTGGAAGCAGTTTGCACTCCACCAGAAATACTAATTAAACCAGAGATCAAAGAAATTCTTGTTAAACCCAGCCCAAAAATAGCTGACTCAATTCTCCATAAGTTTAATATGATGAAAACTAAAGTAGAAACTAAAATAATGGAACCAGAAGTTAAAAAGGAAATCGACGATAGTGTAAAACCAATATTACCAGCTGCCGATATTAAAGCTATCGATACAGAAGCTGAGATTGCTTCTTTAACAAAAGATACAAAACTTTTATCAGTTGACGTCAAGACTGAAACCCTCGAAATGAAACCTAAATTATCCGAAACTAAGTTGCCCAGTCCGCCTGAGAATAAATTTAAACCCATTGAATCTAAAATTAAAACACCAGAACCCCAACCAAAATCTGTTGAGCAAAAAATAAAAATTAATGAAAATAAACCGAAAATTGAAGTTAAAAGCCCAGAACCTAATCCCAAATTAATAGAATCTCCTAAAACACCTCCTGAGACCAAATTTAAAGTTGAACCTAAACTTGAGCTGTTACTAGAAAAGTCTGAAGTAAAACCGGAACTTATAAAACCCAAATGTCAAGACACTTCTCCGGGCACTTCCGAATCGTCTCGAACAAAATCTAACTCACCCCAAAATGATACAGTTTCAGAGCTAAAGAAGAGGTCAGCTCGCAAAATCATCAGTAAAGAATTTATAGACGATTCTGACACCGACAGTAGCGATTCAGAAAAGAAATTAGTAATTGCAAGATCTGACAATGACTCACCTACCACAGACACTGAAACGAAAATGGACGTAAAGGATGAAGAGACGTCGAAAACAGAGGCTTCAGAACAAACTGATGATAATTCTCAATCACAAGAACCACCTAAGGAAACAAGCAATACTTCTGAAAATAAGCCTACTACTAGTACAGAAAGTGAGCCTAAAACCGAAAATAAAGTTGAGCCTGCCGATGATAAAGAAGAAGAAACAGATTCGCATCTTCATTCGTTGTTGTTGTGCGAGGAAACTATACCCGGCAGTCCAACACCGCCTTCGGATGACTCGGAAAACGTCGTCAAACAACAGAGCAAATCCGTTCTCGAAATGCCGTTCGCCAGTGCTCCCGGAAGCAGCAATAACACCAGTAAATTGCCTTTACATAGCGAAACCAAGAGTCCAAAAGACAGACATCAACAACAATCTGTTTCACTTCCAATTGAAAGCAGAAACACATCTTCTACAGTCTTAGATAACACTCCACCTACAACGCCGGAAANACAGCGTTTGTGGCTTTTCGAGAACATGAATTAAGTAAATTTTAGGCTCAAGGACAATTTGTCATTAGTGACCTTTATTTCAAATAGAAATGCAAAAAAATACAGGGTATTCCTCTTAACCTGACAAACTTCCGATATAGCGCGTGTTATGACATTTTTCAGCTCCAGAACGACCGTTCATTGGTGATTTTGTATTTCAAATAAATTTTCCATTCGATTATTAAAAGTTAAGCAAGTTGGTTGATTGACTTATCATTAAAAAATAAGGTAATATTGTATTGTAAAAATAATTTTAAATAAATACAAATGAGGATAATTCAATGTGATAGTCATATAAAGCAAAAGGTTAGCTGAAGACGCGAATGATGCGGTAAAACCCCAACTAGTACGACGTTCTGCTGCTTGTTTGTTGCTTTCGAAGTCGATTCAACGTTGGTTCGCTACTCCACGTCCTGTTCTATGGCCGTCATCGTACCGTTAGTATATTCTATTCTCTATAACTGTTTTTATTTCCAGATACTTTAATGAACGCCGAAAATTCATCTTTAGGCAAACGAATTCGTGACGATTCAACAACACCGGCCCCTTGCAAGAAGCGACGACGTTCATGCAAGGGCACAGACGAAATAGTACCCGTTAAACGTGGTCGAAAACCGACTAACAGATCACGACATAATACGAACAACACGAATAGCGATAGCGATGACATGTCGGAGAATTCCATGTCGAGCAACATAGCAATCGGAGCAAATATTGACACCCGGCCAACGAGATCACCCCGGCCCTCTAAATATAATTTTTTCGTAGAATTAGGTAAGTCCTAATTTCCACAGTTGTTGGCTTATAAAGAAATATCATGAAATAGTTTCTCAAAAAGTTTATTTTAATAAAGAAGTGATAAGAAATAGCAAATTACACTGAAGATTGCCCTATTTATTTTAGATCCTTCTTGGGATAGTTCACAGCGAATAGCGTTATTACAACAAAAATTACAAGAGTTACGAAAAACATACGCAAATGTAAAGACTGAATTAGCAACTATTGAAAGAAGACGAAAGAAAATACGTAGAAGGGAACGTGAAGGTAAGTCATAAATGTTATTTAAAAACAATTTTTTACAACCGCTTAGAAAGTATTTGTGTAATGTGGATATCACGGCGTTATCTAAAATATATTTTACTACTTAAAGGTAAGTATCTGGAATTATGAAATATAATTTAAAATTGTATTGTAGTAACAATTAAAATTCGTTTATAAAATCAACTGTCTTAATATTATCGTACTTTTTTAATTTTATTTGTTTATTCAAGAGCCTTAGAAAACTAAATAAGTCTAGTCTTTTTTATAGCTAAACTGGCAGCTAAACTTCAAGAATCGATAGCTACATGATCAAAATTTGCCATTTTAAGATAATAATGCATACCACAAGTTCGCAATGTTTCTAGACACGTCTAAATATTATTAAGTTGTACAAATTTTATAATAATGAATTAGTGCTCAGGGCCCGATATTCATATTCACTCGAGATTTATTTTTTGTTTGCGAAGAAACTGAAAAGAAAAGTAATATTTTATTGATCTCTTACCTTGTCTAATTTAAAAGAAAATATTGATCGTGCAGAGCAACTAAGACTTTTTAACGATACGTTCAATTATATATAAATCAACTAATCAAGAGAATTGTAATAAAAATACTCAAAATACGGATGAACAATTAGAGAAACGAAAATGTTGTAATGACTTCGAAAAATTAAATTAAATTAATTGCTGTTTATTTAAGAACAGGAAAGCTTTAATTTTGCCTTTTTCTCCTATCATTTATTTGTTGTAAATAAAGATTGATAATGATATGGATTAATAATTAAGATCTTTTGTATAATGTGTATTTATTTCTAAGCATCCCATATATTTTTATACATATATTTGGTTGTATGTATCTGAATATGAATGTTAGGTCTTGAATAAAATTAATATAGGTAAAAATGTGTAAATATCTATCAATCTGTAACATACAGGGAGATGTTATGAAAAAAATATTACTTTTATTTTACAAGACTGAGGATAACTTCATATAAAAAATATACAGAAAAAATAAATAAGTCTTTGGTCAGTAAAAGTTTGTGTTGTCCTATTGTGTTTGTTTTCTGTTTTTTTTAAAGTAACCAGAAATTGTTTACTGACTCCTGTATATTACAGAAACGGTGTATATATATACAGATTATATATTAAGGAATTATAGTTCAAAATGTGTAAATATCTATCAATCTGTAACATACAGGGAGATGTTATGAAAAAAATATTACTTTTATTTTACAAGACTGAGGATAACTTCATATAAAAAATATACAGAAAAAATAAATAAGTCTTTGGTCAGTAAAAGTTTGTGTTGTCCTATTGTGTTTGTTNATTATTTAATGTGGAAAATTAAAACATTATTTTTTTATCGTGATTTTGTTTTCTTCATAATATATTCAGCATTGCTCGTTGCATATTTGTCATACTCATTTTACTCAAAATATACATTCTTTATAATTTGAATATTACGTTTCAGAAAAGTCTGCAATCTTAACAATTCTTGAAATAATGTAGACGGAGTATTTGGGAAAGATAATTCGCTTTATTTAAAAAGGGAGGAATCTGTGAATATTTATGAAATTAGATGATCCGGAATTTGTGTAGGGCACATCAAAAATTTGTCATAAAAATGACGGGGAGGGGGAAGTGCAGAGGTACAAAAAGATCGGAAAGACGTCATTATCTTTTACCTCTCTTCGTTTTAAAGTAATTGATAATTTTCGAAAAAACAGCGTTTGTGGCTTTTCGAGAACATGAATTAAGTAAATTTTAGGCTCAAGGACAATTTGTCATTAGTGACCTTTATTTCAAATAGAAATGCAAAAAAATACAGGGTATTCCTCTTAACCTGACAAACTTCCGATATAGCGCGTGTTATGACATTTTTCAGCTCCAGAACGACCGTTCATTGGTGATTTTGTATTTCAAATAAATTTTCCATTCGATTATTAAAAGTTAAGCAAGTTGGTTGATTGACTTATCATTAAAAAATAAGGTAATATTGTATTGTAAAAATAATTTTAAATAAATACAAATGAGGATAATTCAATGTGATAGTCATATAAAGCAAAAGGTTAGCTGAAGACGCGAATGATGCGGTAAAACCCCAACGAGTACGACGTTCTGCTGCTTGTTTGTTGCTTTCGAAGTCGATTCAACGTTGGTTCGCTACTCCACGTCCTGTTCTATGGCCGTCATCGTACCGTTAGTATATAGCATGCTGCGTCATCGCAATAGAAAGCTAGCAAGCGAAGCAGGCTGTTGTGCATTCCAGGGTCTCTGCTATGTTAAGACTAGCAGACGGATTGATATGCAACAAACGCTTTTGTGTGCACGTAGGCTTATTAACAAAATAAAATACCCATTCGCAATTGTATTACTATTACTAAATAAAGATGGATTATATGCATATGACCATATATAACAAACCATTACAGTTCAGAAAAAGAATATTATTTTGTTTTCTGGCGCATATTTTGATGGGTACATTTAAATAAATAAATAATATGAAGGGACACGAATCTCTTGAATGCATGTAGATATCGCGTTCATATAACAAAATTAGTCATTTACATGTATGAAAAAGGAAAAAACCAATCCAAAAGACCAAGCTTCCTTGAGACCTTCATAATTTTTAACCTATCCCATTCTTAATTCCCTCTGAGCTCTGAGGGATGATAGATTTTGAAAATCTCGACAAAAGTTATTTCGTTTTGGTCATGCCTAATTGTACTATAAGTGTAAACTTACGACACATGCTATGTATCTATACCCCAAGTGCCAAAAACAAATTTTTTTATGAAAATAAAACCATACAGTACTTGATTACGAAATTTTTTTTTATAGTTAATGTACGAAATATTGATTTCAAGCAAAGTCATACGCATCACGTACTGATTCTACAAAAATAAACTGATCTAGTTTTTAAATTCACCGTAATTATATAAAGTTGAAAATAGTTATGTAAAATTTGCTCACTTTTTTGATATGAATCTTCTTGTACCTCACTTCATGGCATATTTTTTTGTAATTATTCTATGTACCTATTACCTAATATTGTTAATTAGTCATTGTCATATTCAGTATTTAGCAGAGCACCTGAAGCGAAAAATAACGTTTAATATTAAACCATTGCACCAGTGAAAAAATTGTTTATAAAATTTTGTTGTTCTAAAAATATTCCAAAATAACCAGTTTTGTAAAAAAGGATTTGTAGTATATTTAATACCTATACTGAACATATAAAATACTATAACCCAAGGCGTCACCTCATGATTAACAGTGAGCTATACGTTATACATATATGTATATATTAGTTTTGAATCGTTTTATATAGAATTTTGGGTTATACCTAATGTTTTAATTCTCGTAAATTCGTAAATATTTTAATTAACTAAAAAAATGTTATAAACAAGCAATTTTAATAAGAGAAGAAATATAAAACTCTAAAATTGTAAATCCTTTTCATTAACAAAATGTGATACTGATAACGAACAAATTAATAAATAGTGTGATTTGATTTACCAAACATTTAATTAACGTTTTCTTTACAAATTACTAATAGTGGAAATGATTTTTACATATGTATTTAAATCCAAAGTAACAATTTTTTTAGACTTTTCTTATTGTAACCATCACGAAATGAATGTTGAGTTTTCTTTTCTGTAATTATTAGATACCTACGTAATTCATGCTTGAATGTAGAAGATTAAAACTTTTGGTAGTGACCACAACAAATTAAAAATAATCCGAGATACAGAGTTGAACTTTGCGCCTGTTATCCAGAGTTTAAGTTGACATCAGCACCAGTTCCTTTATTGGTTGTAATTAAAATTATCTTTCAGAAGGACGTAACATGCTATGCATCATACTTGTACTTGAGCAAAATTACAGTTGTATGGCAAGACGAAAAGTTACAGTCTCAATAAGTATACGACTCATAAATTTTAATAATTCGAAATAAGGGAAGATAGTTTTAACTAATTTAAATATTGTTTCCGAACCGCAGGTAAAAAGTAAAACTGAATTTGAATTTTATCACCTTTAGTTGTTAGGTATACTGCATAACTGATTTTTAGTATTTATTAAAATTAGGCTAAATCTAATGATATCTTAATTTCTACATCTATTTACTTCGATTATTTGGTAACTAATACTTATTAGTGGTTAGAACTATTATAAAAATTAATTTACCACAAAAATGAAACGAATTTATAACAATCTGGATAAATGCTGTGAGAAAAACAATTTTCCAGCGCCGCTTTTTTGTTATTCCTGAAAAGGTAATACATACTATTTAGTTAAATTTAAATTTCCAAATATTCTAAAACAAATTATTTAAATAATTTGCCTTTCAGGAATACGTGTGTACCATATGGTATGCAGATATATTTATAAATAATTTATTTTATTTATAACGCTGATTGCTTGTTGTTGCCATTAGAAAACGTTTTCCGAGCACTAGTGCGAAGTTTATCGCATATTGCTCGGCATTTTGCTACGACCATCCGGCTTACAGAACAACGCGGCTTCGCTTTATTACGGCAATGTTCACTGGCCTGTTTCAACATTCGACTACTATAAGTTGGGAAAAGGTGGGAAGTTTCTCTAGAAATTCAACATTTTGTACGAAAATGCCGAAATTATGAACTTACAACAATATTATGTACATGTATACGTACAGAAAGTGCTTCTATTTCACTGTTTCCTACTTCTAAAATTCCCATTCTCTGATAGCATGTACCTATGAATTTTTATGTCCTTATATATTCATGTCCACATTATATATTACCCATAAAAAAAAAATAAAATTAATGTTTTGAATCTACAGGTAAATACGTTTTTGTCAAAGCAAAAAAGAGTTCTAATTTTTTGCTTTCAACTTTCTTAATTTGAATAATCAAAATTCGAAGGGTTTTTAATTTTTAATGGAAAATGACAAAACGTCCTGGATCAGAAATAATATATTAAATATTTAATCAATACCTATTTTCCTTAAGATAATTTTTAATCAATCAAACAAAATCAACAAATAAGTCAGAACTTCTTGAACCGTGAATTTCACTGTATCATCTCGGGACTTTCCATGTGACACCTCATCGGCCGTTTAGTACGATTCACATTATCAGAGATTTTCATGTCTCATCTAAACCGCTCCATGTCAGATTTATGCTTAATTTCTAAATTACTTATACAATAATTTCTAATTTGTGATTTTCATCCCCATATTGGCAGAGTAAAGTCTAATCAGTTTTTCGTACTTTTTATGTTTACAATTGCTTCTTTGTAAATTACTTAAAAAGTACTTTCATAAAATAAATGCATTTATACACTACGGATTTCCACTGAAGAAGGGACGGTTAACGTACAGCACGGCATACGCGTAAGGGTAAGGGAGAGGGTGGGAATAAAGGTTCTACGAAGGGGGTTACTACAATACTGTTGTTGCTCTATCAGTTTAATTTAAAATAAAAACCTTAACAAACGATTGTAAAGTAAATGGAAAAATTTTTATTTTCCCAACTAAACCGAAAAATTAGACCAGTCCAAATAATTTATGAGGGATAAAGGATTCACAATTTAGTAAGGATTTTATTCTATTAAAAATCAAATTTAAATATTTCAATTCAAGCTATCATTTCGGACTTTCTGGTCGTCATTGATCAAGACTTCTTAACCTAACCTAACCTAACCTGGATGTTTTGTCTAGTAAGAGTTCTTCTTCCCAAATCGATCAGTCTAATTCTGAATTCGGCCGACATTCTGGGAAGAGAAAATAACTCCTGAAGATGTGCACACAAGGCCTAATTAACTAACCTGACGTAACCTAACCTAACCAGTAAGTAATTGACGTACTGACTAATTAATTTAAGTACTTTTATAAAGACAATTTCGATGATAAAATACTAACCGAAAAAGTGTTTATGTGCTAACCATTTAATTTGCTGCGGAATTATTTTCTATAAATAATAACAATGAAAATTGATGCTTTCTACTATTACACGAAATCTTCTGAAGCACGCACACGTGTTTGAAAAACAAGTTCTTTTTTTATAGCAGTGAGCCTTTCAGCATGCATAGTTAAGTAACCAAAATAAGACATTTAGTTGGAAGTGTTTACCATTCGCGAATCTGCTGAAATAAAATCAGTATGATATACCTGACTTTATCTGAATTGCAAACAAACACTACAAAGGGTATTGGCACATTTTCTTCACATAAAAAATTAAATATCCATTTACCAATAAACAAGCATATCAATTTAGGTATTTTAAAGATAGCAAAGGATGCTTAAGAGTTCCTATATAGAATTATTAATCCTTAAAACTGAAATAAATAGAACATAAAAAGAATAGGTACTTCCTAAGCATTTTTAAGTTTGAGGATTGGATGGAAAGTACAAATAACTAATAAATAATTATAAAGAATCTCGCACAATTCTTGTGAAAAATCGGCTATGAAGTACGGATGTTCTTTATAAAAGTGAACCACTCTTATCTGTAATTCAGAAACTTTTTATTTTTTGATCTCCTGCCCATGAGAACTTGATCAAAAAATTCATAAAAACAACATCATGTTCCAAATGCACCAGCGAATTTGACCGGAGCCAATTTTCCATAAGGATTGTGCGAGGTCCTTTATGGGCCTAATGAAATGCAAAATCTAAATTCAGAATTTTTAAAAACAAAGTTCAGATACTCCTGATAATTCGGACAAATCAATAGAAAAAGTATATCTAGAAAACAATTGAAAGCAAACTTTAAGAAAAAATAATTTTATTTAATTTAAAATTATATGTAGGTACGTTTAATCCTCAAGAGTTTACAATTTAGTAGGTATGAAGATATGTACCTACCTATAAGTAGGTAGAAAATTACTATCAGGGCAATTTCGATAACTGTAATCAGTATTTGAACGGTAACAATGTTCATATCACGTTTCCATTTAATTTCACAATGATAATAACTTAAACCTCTCCCAATACTACATATTATGCGTATTTTTATTCGCTGAAAATCATATACGTTCGAAATTTTCTTTTAAAACTGTTCAAAAGATTACAGACATTAAAGATGTACGCTGATTTAAGAAACATATAGATATATCTACATTTTTCTATTTTCACTGCATTTAACTATTAAACAGGAGCGGATTACGTTCTTGGTGGATAATTTACAGAAACTACCAGACGTAGATCGCAATTTGATATTATAAGCCATGGGAGGTCTTTATTGTAGATCATAAAGCATAATGTATCATGTAAATATGTTTGTATAACATCGAGTTACAGCAGTATGTGGACATCTACTGATCTTTGATGTTAGCTGTAGTATTTCAAATGTTAGACAAGGGCATTAACAAGATATCTATTTGATCAATTGAATCGATGACGGATTAAGTTCCTGGTCAATAATTTATTGAAACTATTAGACGTCATTACAATTTTTCTTTGAATAAATTAATAGGATCGCCCTGTTTATAGCTGAGGCGTCCATATTATTTTTGAACATCACTCGTACAAGCAAGCTTTTGTCTTTTTTCATATAATAATACACAATTCGTTCTTTGAATAATGAGTCATTCTATGCTCAAAGAGGTGATTTCATGTTCAAATAGTTTTGAATTTAAAGTTGTGATGATAAAAGCGTGTTTGTGTTGCTTACTTATCTAGTTTTTGCCTTTTCTACTAATTGCGTAAATTTGTAAATAAAAAGGTTTTTTAAACATGTTTGTGATTAGAATCTGCCAATCTTTTCCTTTTTGTTCATTAACAGATGAAATGGAGTATGCGAGTTATGTATTTGCCGGAAAAAGTTTTGTTTCTCCACAACTCATTTTGTTTCGCTTTTCTCGCATTGGTTACATACAAAAACGTTCGACGGTCGGCAGCAAGCTGTGCTGTTTCGTCGCGACGAACATTTCGACGGGCGAATGTAACCGCGCTGGGCGACTATAACGCTGCCTCACAATGTGACCGGGGCCGACGTTTCTTCTCTCTCCCTCGACAACCATTCCGTATTTGCCCTCCCTTCGAATGACGTCAACGGTAGATGTGAAGGGACTCGGTACAAAAATAACTGCTATCGCGGTTCTCTCTCGGCTCCGCGCAACCCAACCAAACGCCAGGCTGCGAGTTTCGATGGAAGGAAATTGTTAACTTTGTACCTTTTTATACCAGCTACGTATTTACGAAGCTGTATAAATTTAATGAATAATGGAGGAAATATTTAACAACCCGGGATATGTTCTGTTACCAACCCGTTTTGGAAAAAAATATAATCGAAATTCGGTATTTTCCGTCTTCCTATGATTAGACACTTGATGTTTCGCCTTCGAACGGTCAAAAGAGCCAGCGAAACCGGAAAATTCGACGCGAGGCGAGCCGGCCAGCTCGCGACGAATGTTAAGAGCTTTTACAAAATTTTCCCACTCAATACCAATTCCTATGGCACGTCGGCTGTTCCAATGGGTTCTTTTCTCGATATACAGTGAAAAATTCGTCAATTTGGTATTGATAAGAGGTATAGGAAAAAAACACCCCGAATCATGTATGCAATTTCTTTTTACCCAATCTATCTATAAACAAAAATAGATATTTATACGGACCACATACTGCGTAAATTAACTGATAAAATAGTCGAAACTGACTGATCATCAATAAATAATTGATACAACAGATACCTATCTAACGACTAATATGGCGGCTGCATAACTTCCTTAAAGTAAACTATTTTTTTATATTTGATTACTTTATCGGTTACAGATTTTAAACAATAAATACGTTTGGGAATAGAATTTGGTCATTCCCGCAATTGATGATATTGAAGTAAAACAAACTACCTATTGTTTACTTGTAGAACTTTGAAGAAGACCGAATAGATAAACGAAACGTTGACAACTACAAATTATAAGCATTTCGCGCTTATATGAATAGATTAATCTCAACTTTTGACACTTTATTCACATGTAAGTACATAAATAAAATCGGAACAATGAGTATCCATTCGGAAGTGTGGGACTGCCCTAGCAGGAGGCATGGAATCCATTCCCGGGTGATACACTACCTTTTTTTTACGTTCCTTAACGGTAACATACACAAATTATTTTATTTTCTTCAAGTCTATGGCACAGTACCGTTCATAATGATAAATAGGTAGGTACCGAAAAAGTACCAGAACTTTTGACGTGCATGGAATAATATAATGATTATTTCTAAAATAAGAATAATAAATGGCATCTTTATACAGACTGCCCCACATTTTATTAATTATAAACTTGCAAATACGCCTATAAATTGGCAATTATTTCTTTCAATGTCATAGAACGCGCTCAATTCTGATGCAATATACCTACACAAGATTATTTCTTTGTAAAACTGCTATTTAAATAGTAGTAAATATAGTAGGGATAAATCTATTAAGTAATTAGCGTTTATTATTTTAATTTATTATAATAATTTTTGTCATTTGTCGTTATTGTACATTTATTATTTTCCAAATTAACAAGAAACACTCTATTATCTATAAGAAAATCGCTAAACGTACACTTCAAAGCCAAAATTTCAAATGTGCCTGTGGGACACCCTGTATTTTTGAGAAAAACCATGACATTTGTAGAAAATTCATGCTTTTGGCAAAAAAGAACTTGAATGTAGTTAGCATAAGTATAAATAACTGGCATCAACTTTAAAAAATGGAAACAGTTTCAAAAGTGAAACAGAATGTCCGAAAGAAGGCATTGGGAACTTTCCAAAAACTAAATGATAAGGTGAAAGGCCAAGGATACTCCTTACCAACCTGTCGAAACAGCAAACAACTTGTACTACCCAAATTTGTTTAACTAAATACTTCTTAATCTGTTTTTAATGTACCTATTAAATTATTTTGAAAAGTCAGTATGGCGTACGCACGTACGCACGTATACTATTTAATTATAACATTTAAAACTACCTATTATCTTACACCATTTTATTTTCTGAAATTACTATTTTAAAATAAAGAAGAAAAATATTTTCTTAATTCAACGTTTGAAGAAGCAATGTCATTATTGATGGCTTTCTACGAATAACAAACTCCTATACTTTCACTGCGCTAAAAAGAAATTTTACTATCAATCTCTGATTTTGAAGAACTCGACTGACTTTGACCTTCTCAACGGTTTAGTATAAAAAAGAACTTTTCCCTTATACGGAAATTAACCCTAATACTGCTCAATAAACACAATATCAAAATGTACGAAAGAAAATTTACAAAATGAATGTGCAACAATGACGAAATTATTTATTTTGAATTTTAGAGAGAAACGTCTAATACATAATTTGGACGTTCTCTTCTTGTACAGCTTAGCTTAACACGTCGTCAACGACTTTATTTTTTTAATAACGTGTTAAACTAATATTATACAAATTTGTAGAATTATAAGGGCAGTTTTGATATCTAATCTTAAGTGGTGTTCCTAGCAATTTTTGAACTTAGGGGGAAAGGGGCAGTCAAGCAACATGCTACGTAACATTGGGAGAAAGAGAAGGGGGGAGGGTTAAGAAAACTACGAAGCGGTACAAAGGGGGGAGGCCAAGTCTTCTAAAAACTGCGTTGCGTAATACTTGAATGTCCCCTAACGAGTAGGATTTCTGTCTCTATTACACAATTTATCTTATTGTTAGAAGACTGTATATATATATGGGCTTAACAAACCACTAGTTGATAACTTAAGGAACCTTCGGCGTGCGAATCATTAAGTTTGATTTTGCTGTTGCTGAGTATAGTTTTATTGTTGTTTGATATTAGTATTAGTATAGATTTCAGACGTCCTTAACCTGAGTCCCGATGAAGAGGTTACTGGAACGTTATTTGTCCTGATTTTGTGAAGTAAAGGATCATTCAAATATTTTCATTAAAATACTAAAAGAAACTTCAGTAGTCATAGACAGGGCCCAATCTAGCAATTTAGTCACTCCGGCAAAAATAATACTTGCTGCCCTTTACAATTTCATGACAGCATGAACATGTCATTCCAGAGATAGCACAGTTTTTAACTAGGAGTCTCCAAACAACTGTGCTAAGCTGGTGAAAAAAATAATATACGAATTTTTGCATATATAAACAAGCGAAGTAAATTGGGGAATCCCCTATAATTTCACGTTGTATGATAAAAGGATATTCCTAAAAAAATATATTACGTACACACAAACTATCGGAAATTGGATTGTCAATTCAGAAATGTAAAGTCGGTAAAAATTAGGAAAAGTGAAAAATCATTACATTTCGGGTGCTCAAAAGAGTTGATTCCTGCTTAACTGCTTCTTAAGAGACAGCATTAAGAAAATTATAAGAAACGCTTTTAATGTATTGGTCCATCTAGGAATTTGCAATCGTTAGCTAAAATAGTAATTAAAAAAAAAAACTTAAAAAATACTTTTGTTGGGCTGCTGTAATTTAAGTATTTTCTCTGTGTGCAACCCCCAGCGCCCTTAATTTTTCCACCCTTCATTTTTACCGCTCTGGGCATTTGCCCAGCTTTCCCCGTTTTATTTCGGATCCTGACCATAGACATAAATGAAGCTAACACAACCAAAAAAGTAAAGGCCGCATCAGAACTAAAACCAATTATTCTTTATGGTCAGTGGCGCAAACTCTTCATTAAAAAAAACTTGATGATTTTACTTAAAATAGTGGCATCAATTCCAATCTCTAACGCATCATCCGCAGAAAGAGAACTATTTCTTCTACCTGGACTAATATCCCTAAAATTTTACTATTATACCTATACATATTTCATCGCGCTGATCAGACCCTCGTATAGTTTTCAAGGTTTGAAAAAAAAGTAAGCAAAACAACCAAACCCAGCCTATAGCTAACCAAGTTAACCAAAAATGAGGATTTTTTCCGTAAAACATACTAAAAATTCAAGAAAATTTGAGATGTGGTTCCTCAAGTAAACAATTACCGAAGAGAAATAAAAATTTGGAAAATATCTCAAAATCTCGCCAAACCATAGAGACAGCTTTATCTATCATTTTCATTTTTTGTTCTTGAAAATTTCAAAAGGTACATAGGAACCTAATGTAATTTATTTATAACATAATTTAAAAACCATCCCAACAGAAGGAGCGATAAATTGACATACGTATGTAGGTAATAATAATGACATTCGTTCGTCTTATTATTAAAACAGAGCAAGCGAGTTCTATTAATTAACGTTTTCTGTTCATAAAATTGAAGTGCGCGGCTCAAAAACATCGTCAGCAACGTTGAGAATATTCCTACAGCACTTCGAAGTCGAAGCGAACGAAATCGAGGTCTGCCTTGGAAACGCGAACGCTCCATCCTTGTCAAAACGATTCGACGTCCTTCCCTAGCCTATGTGGCAACTGTTGTTTGTTCGCTCAACCGTTATCAGCCATCTCTTTTTATGTTTACCGCCCCAGCTCGCCGGATATGTTGGAAATACGCGGCAAAAAGTTTTCGAGTATGAACCGAGTAAAATAGCACCATGGACGGCCTCCGAGGCTGTGGAGGCGACCTTTCATTTTCTCCCGCCAAAATACCTTATGCGTCAAAAGTGTATTATTATTTTTCCACCTAAATCTGTAACTCCCTTTTTTAAACTCATGTGCCTATTCGTATGCTATTAAGGCATAAACGACCTTTGAAAAAATTTTTGTCTGTCTAATCTTCGAAACGGCTGAACCTATTTCGATGGCACTCTACGTACAGGAAGACGAGATTATCAAGAGTAATCCCAGCTACTTTTTGTCTGTCTGTCTGTTTGTGCGCGGGCTAATCTTCGAAACGATATCTTTTTTTGTCGCATATGAAGTCACAAGTAATAGCTAGTACACAATATGTATAAAACAGCCAATCACCACATGAGTATCCCATTTTTTTTTTATTAGAAAACGATTTCTTTTCGGTGAAAATATAAATTATGAGTGGACCTCATCTTCTTATTAACCTTATCGTTTTTATTAAAACCGCGAAACTCTTCAAATTAATTTATCACCCATAACCGTTTTACTAAAAGAGTGTCAAGAATGGATGCCTACTCATTTTTCAAAAAATAAACTTACACCAGATCAACAAAAATTTTCTCTGTGGGTGTTTTTAAATAAAAAAATCATGTTTGCTCAAAGGGGCCGTTCAAAAATATTGTAACTTAATTCGGAAAAGGGTGGTCTTATAAAACGTCACGGTACGTTTCAAAGGGGGGGGGGTTAAGTAACGTGTTACATAAAAATATGTTTTTGTTACTGCAAACGCGATGGAAACAACAACAAAAGATATTTTACTAATTTTCTAACAATTTGCGTAGATATGAGTGATTACCAGGTTGTGTCGTAACGTTGAGAAGGGGTGGGGTGTAAAGCAAAGTCTTATACGGAGTGTTATGGGAAAGACTGGCGGTCAAAAATCTTCAAAAACAATGTTAACGTCAGGCGCATACTTAGGGAGGGGGATTACTGGGTTTAGCCACCCCCAAAATTAAAAGAATACCCTAAGCAACAAGTGATAACACCATAATTAATGGTAATGAATAATCTATTTAAAAATGAGAAAGTTACTATAATAAGTCCTAAAATTTATTTTTAAAAATATGTAAAGGGTAGTCACAGCAAGGAATGGTAATTTTGTACGAGATATGGTTTAGATAAGGGTTCGAATCGAACCTTTTTGGACGATTGCAAATAAAGGAGAAATATTTTGACCAGATTGTCAATAAAAAAATGGTTAATTTCAATTAAAAACGGACACACTGATGTGCATTAGCAATTTTATACACAATATTTGCACATATTTTATGAAGAATAAATTTACAGTTAGATAATATTTAGGTCCAGTTTATATACAAAAATAAACACAACATTTTAGAGCTGATGATCATGCATTTAAAAAGCAGAAACATTTTT
The DNA here is from genome assembly GCF_000699045.2 of Agrilus planipennis. Lineage (NCBI taxonomy): Eukaryota > Metazoa > Arthropoda > Insecta > Coleoptera > Buprestidae > Agrilus > Agrilus planipennis. The sequence goes on along the minus strand of NW_020439170.1, from coordinate 434,097 downwards.
TTGAAAAACGAATTTTCATTGTGCAAATAGGTAATACCCGTTTCTTTACCTGCTTGCTACGTCACTGTTATTTAGTACGTAAAGCTACAACCAGCAACATTACTAACAATTTACATTTTAAAATCATTCTCGAGAAACTACATAAATAAAACCTTAAACACAAATGTGAAATGTTCAAGTCGAATCAATTTTTTTTGTATTTAGTGACTAAAAAAGAAATATTTTTTTACAAATGCTTTTACTTTATATGCTCATGCTAGATCACAGTTTGGGGAAAATTGAACGCAAATGCTAGTGTGACTCATGAAAATATCTATATTCACCGCAGCTAACATACATAGCTAGTTAGCTGCCTATGTAGTATCTACCTACATACATAGGTAGTGAACAGGTAAACATTTACAAATTTAAAAAACATTTTGAAAATTCATTCTAAAACTGGTATTTAATTTACTTTAATAAATTTTCGAACTAAACGCTACCTATCGAGTCTTTTTGGCTGCCATAAAACAACAATTTTGTAACGATTTTCTAACGAATTATTAATACCAAGTCTAAAAATAGCAACTGTTGAATCAGTGAAGTGGCTGATCGTTATGCCCTCTGTTAACGATTGGTTGTACTGCGCACTGTAAGCAGAATTAAAATTATTTCTCATTTCTGTTCCGAAAACGCACCATTCAAACATCAGAACGACAAACCGCAGTTTCAATATTAAAAATGTTTAAATTATAAGTACTTTACACGATACGTTATCTGCTTAATATTATAGAATGCCTTCCTATAGGAACGTTTACTTATTAAATTAAAATGAGCAAATATCCATATATAAAAACAAGTTATAAATATTATATCTACGTATATACTGTATGTACCTACATAAATTCGTAAGAACAGGCATAACTTGTGTAATCATACTATGTAATATATTTACACATTGTACTTTAAACTTTTAGATGAAAATTTTTGTTTTTAAACTCTTAAGTAATGGAAGGGACGCTAAAGATGCCTTGGTTGTAACTATACATGTTATACCTGTATAACATATACAATGTTATACCTGTATAACATATACACAGGTACAAATGAATTAGCCGACAGTTTTGATTTTAAAAAGTTTTCCTTTTCCTAAAAAAAAGGATGCGCGTTTTTCAATACTCTGGCATATGCAGGTATACCTTCACGCAGGTACATCATAAGTAGGTATGTGTAGGTGTATGTTTTGAAACTTTAATGAAAATGTTACAATTTACGTGTAATTAAGGAGTTTTGTTTATTATTTATTAGCATCAAATTTCTATTACACATTTCTTTTCTCCCTTTTTGCGTTTCTATTTACAAGTTTTCAAAACTGCGCCTTTGAAATACATCAGCAGACTACAGATCAACCTAAACGCAGGGTAAAATTTCGAAATTATCTCCATTGCTGTGTAACTAACGAAATCGCCCAACAAAATCGTGCACAGTTTTAGCTTTGTTGGTTTCCTGGAGAAACACAAACATTCATACATTGAGCGACTGTACAAGAGAAATAGACGGGAGGGTCAGAATCGTAGTGTGCCGTGAAAGCAGCACACTATAGCGTTTCCATCCCGGTCGGCCGTGGCACGTCGCCTTCTCAGAAAACGCCGATTGTTGAACCGTCGAGCAGAGAGAGACGGAAATAATAATGAGCGGGCGACGTGAACGACGTGAGAGGCGGGATGGAGTATATTGCGGCTTGGCCAGGAGGGGAGAGTGAGTGCCAGAATAGACAGAGATAGGTTATATTTTATGCATGGCATTGATTTGAAACAGGCTACGAGTGGTTGACTCATAATAATTGTACTGATAATGATAAAATTTATATGTTATTTCGAATTTTGTTTTTCCATTTTTTCAAAATACGAATAAAATATCTAGTCGCATTAAAAATCAAACCCAGATAAACATATACCTATTAATATCTACAATAATATAATAATGTGCCTACTAGGTAGGTATGTTATATTAGCATGTTGTAGGTTTATCACTTAGGCTTATTAATAAAGACTCGTTATTTAAGTATAATATATATATATGTATAGCATAAATACAAACTGATAATGTTTTCTATAATTATTTAATAATCTTTTACGGTAAAGCAATAAGTACCTACACCACTAAAGTTGATATGAATTTTAAATAAAAATTTCGCAAAATATATCTACATTAAAGTTAATCGTAAATCGGTTAATACTATCTGAGACATCACGATCCTTGCTGAAAATAATCTCTATTAGAGGGACATAACATAAATTTCTAGTTTTATTATAAAATACTCCGCTACTCTATAAAAGCATTAATTTAAAATGACTTCCCGCTTCGCTACATAGAGTAGGAGAACATTTTCAACAAACCTAACCTTTTAGCTGTGGGTTCAGTTCAAATGCAGGTGGAGCGATCAAAGCCGAGTATAGCCGAGGACTAACGACTGTTTTGAACCGGTCTCTCTGCGCGTAAATGTCTAACTCGCTTGTACACTGTTTAGACAGTGTAGTACTTCGTAGCATTGAGTTCTGTATGTGATAAGTGTGTTTCGTGCGACATGTTGCGTTACGCAACAATGACACCCCCTGGCGCGCACTAATCATGTGGTTTGAATCACAAGTAAGTAAACTAATTTTATTTAATTATAAACACTGAAAAGTTTCCAGAAAACGAAAAAATACAGGTAATTTTTTAGTCAATTTTGATTTTTCAATTGTATTTGTTTGTTGTTTTAAAAGAGCGTTGGAAATAAGTTATTTTGCTGTTTGTCGCAACTTTTTTATCTTAGCGTTTTAAGCTTTTGCATTTAGAAAGTTCTGAAAATTTAGCCTGTAACTGTTACAAGAACACCTAACAGTAATATACACGGTGTTGACAACAAAATTTTCAAAAGTTTTCATTGAAAAACTTTGATGAATCTTTCCCACGTGACAACTGTCAAACTCGATCTAGTTACCTATGCTATCTCCGCATGTGTTTTGTTTTGAAACGAGCGGGATCGCAGTGCATTGAAATGGTTTATGTACAGTGGACCAGTTCGCTCGACAATCGTACATCGCATGCTTGGCTACGGGCCCGCGACGTATGCTATTTGGCTGGTCCATCAGACATTAGTCTTGTAACGAAGACGGAAAAGTGGTAGGGGCGGCGCCAGAGTTAGACGTTTGCTGTTTACGACGCCTCGGCTTCTCTTTTTCCAATGGAAAACATATCGGATAAATTCAAATACTCCCGCGATTAAATGCGTACAAAACAGATTGAGGTTAGACTATTGTTATTTACTTAAAGGTAGATTGATAAAAAAAGTGAAATTTATTATTGTTACTTATTTTTTTTTGTTGTACCTACGAAAACAAAATGTTTATTCAGGTCGCTTTTATATATCTTCTAAAGTTGCTTTTAAGTTAATATAACTAGAAAAAAATTGGTCTGAGCACACTTTGATCGGTGCTAATACGACTAACTTCCCATTAGATAATACAGTTATTGTAAAGTACATTCGTTTCTAAAGTTTGAAAAAAACGCGGCACAATAATAAATAACAAACAATGTTTGAGAGTTCGTCATTTTATAAACCCATAAGAAACAGTATTTCGTCTGAGAAAACCGAATTGATAGAGTACTTGCATCAGTCAATTGGTAAATACTATTTTTTATTGTTTATCGATTGTTTATAACAATTCATTTTGTTATAAACAAATTTTTATTATAATATGTTATTATAATATGTTATTCCCTGTCTTGAATAATGATATTTCGTTATTATTGATTCCGTAACTTCATTGTTGTGATTAGATTAGAACGTATTTTAATTAAATTGTTTGTAATTAATTCGTTTTTTTTTTTATAAAAAAAAAACGGCTTGACCGATTTCGTTCAAATTTCTTTCAGATCTTCATTATGATAATATCTTTCGAAAAAATTTTGGTTGAGGGCGATATCTCAATCCGTTCTTGAGATATCGAAAACGAAAAAAATGCTGACATACGAACGTACGTACATACGTACGTACGTACGTACGTACGTACGTACGTACATACACACATCATCAAAAAAATTGGCTAGCATGCTACTAATATGTTAAAACGTGGAAATATAATGAAAATTCCGATTTCACTTTTCGACCCAATTACAATAACTTCCTAATGGGAAGTTAATAATGGTCTAGCAAAAGTTATAAATAATTTTTAACATTGTTTCTGTTTAGAGAAAAAAAAAATAATGCGTCGCTGTTTTTGCAATTTTTTTAAGATGCAGTAGGTACCTAGGTACTTATAGCAGAGACCACAGTACCTTTATGTCACGCTAGCTGCTAATAAAATACGTAAAAATATATGACCAGTGTATTGGGCGTTTTTAGTAGTGCGCCTCAACTGCGAAGGCTTTTCATGAAAAAACTTGGCGGAACTGTCAGATTTACAAAGCTCTATTCTAACATTCGAAGGTGTCCCGCTTTCTAAAAGTAGATGCTGACTACGCTATTCGCCGCTTACCATACCAACGTTGCGTGTCGGTACGTTTCTTCGCTTCTACTATAACAACGCTCTAGACTTAACCTATTAAATTTAAATGTTTAAAATATCAACTAATAATATGGGAGCCTACATTTTATTCGTTTATTTAAAACGTATAATTTGCATGTTACCCATATTAAAAGTATATTTTGTTATACATATAAAATTTTTTCAAAATTCGAAAAGATACGTATTAAGCATTTCATTTTTTTCAAGTCAGAAATAATGTCAACGAAAAAAGGATCGGCCAACTGTAGCACATATTATACGTATGTATGTAGCTACCTTTTTATCCCGGTTGATAACTGTTAATATGTCGTATACCCAGAGAAAAGAAAAATGTTACGTAAAGGACGTGGCTCGGTATTTTAGAAACAAAGAAAAATATGAACTGCAATTTCTGTAAACTTTACTGTACTGTAAACACTGTATTTGTCGAGAATTGAATGTGTATGTACCAACAGTAAGTACGATTGCTATTATACGACTTTTAGTATACATGTTTGTTCTTGCAACGTAAGATAAGATACGAGGGTGGATTGATAAGTTTCCGGCCTGACCAAGAAAAACAAGGTTTTTAAAAATTTTTTTTTTTTATTTCTCAACGTGTAGTACTTCGTAGCATTGAGTTCTGTATGTGATAAGTGTGTTTCGTGCGACATGTTGCGTTACGCAACAATGACACCCCCTGGCGCGCACTACATTTACAGCTTCGATTACTTCTTCATTGTCCGCAAATCTCTTACCGCCAAGCCATTTTTTGAGATTAGGGAACAGAAAATAGTCACTCGGGGCTAGGTCTGGAGAGTAAGGAGGGTGCGGCATCAATTCAAACTTTAGATCGTTGATTTTAGCCGTCGCAACGATTGACGTGTGCGCTGGTGCGTTATCGTGATGAAACAAGATTTTTTTCTTCGCCAGATGAGGTCGTTTAATTTTCACCTCGTGGCTCAAACGTTGCAATAAGTCTGCGTAGTATTGACCAGTGATAGTATTACCCTTTGCAAGGTAATCAATGTATATAATACCTCTTGCATCCCAAAAAACAGTAGCCATAACCTTGTTCGCCGAAAAAATTGTTTTTGCCTTCTTTGGAGTTGGTTCCCCTGGTCCAATCCACTGTTTAGACTGTTCTTTGGTTTCAGGAGTGTAGTGGTGGACCCACGTTTCGTCAACGGTTACGAATCGACGCAAAAATTCGCTTGGATTACGCTTATACAATGACAAATTTGCGGTAGAAATGTTTTTTCGAATCAATTTTTGGTCGACTGTTAGCAAACGCGGCACCCATCTTGCACAGAGCTTTTCCATATGCAAATGTTGGTGCAAAATATGTTGCACACGTTCATATGACATCTTACAGGTCTCAGCTATCTCACGCACTTTCAATCTGCGGTCTCCCAGCACTATTTGATGAATTTTTTCGATCATATCTGGAGTTGTGACCTCAACGGGGCGTCCTGAGCGAGGCCCATCAGAGGTGCTCACACGACCCTTTTTAAACTCGGAAACCCACTGCTTAACGGTTGAATATGACGGGGAGGATGTCCCCAGTGTTGAGTCCATCTCTTTTTTAATTTCCTTCGGCGTTAACCCCTTCAAATAAAAGTATTTGATGACAGCACGATTTTCCTGCTTTTCCATTTTTACGAAAACCACAGAGGCGTCTTGTTCAGCGTGCTGTCAAACCTACACTAGCAAGGAGATCGGGCTGAAACTATAGCTACAAGCTATCCAAGGATGGTACTATAGAATGTCACCTCAAGGTAGGCCTAGTGGCGTCATCTCTTGGTTAGGCCGGAAACTTATCAATCCACCCTCGTATAAGCAGAAAATCAGACGTACTTTGTACGTAAATAATGCTGATAGTAGATTTCGAACAAAATGTTCTTACTTATGGGTACCTGTATACAGCAGTTGCGACTTAAGAACCGAACGTAAGGATAATCTATTACATTACAACAAAAGGCGGCGTCACATTTTCAAAAGTACGACGTGATATAGAAAAATTCGTACAAATACCTTCCCATCTTTTCATATAAATAATAAAATAATACAAGTCCAAACAAATTCACTTTGAAGCGTTTCAGAGGTGTTACGTTTTGTTCAAAATATTTTGAGAGTTTGGTAAGTTTACGACAGTTTTCAGAGAAACAAGTCATATTTTCAAACCGACGTGATTTCTTCAGTATGATAATATCTTTCGAAAAAATTTTGGTTGAGGGCGATATCTCAATCCGTTCTTGAGATATCGAAAACGAAAAAAATGCTGACATACGAACGTACGTACATACGTACGTACGTACGTACGTACGTACGTAC
>NW_020439170.1:411479-426526 GCF_000699045.2 Agrilus planipennis | reverse complement strand
TAATTCAGTTATTATATACAAATTTTAATTGAAGCCGCAACACAATTATTATAAACTAATGTGATTAAACCGTTTCATTATAATTAATTGAAGTGATTAGTAATGTATTACATACTCGTTTAATTGATTTTTTCATGCCTTTACACTAAATTAATTATTTCAGGGAATAATTTGTGGGTTTCCAGAAATTCACTTTACCTAAACATTTTTAAGTGTTATAAGTTGTTACATACATATGTACCTTGTACCTGTGTAATGCCTAAAGTAAATGTGCTAAATGAGAAATTTATAACGATTATTTTTCGAAGCCGTCGCCGCCGACACGGCAGCAGCTAATTCTTCCCGATTCTGCTTGCGATTAGTAGCGACAGAGGCGGCGTGCTTGGTTACCATAGTTACGCGTGGGCGCCACTGTATACATTCCATAGGAATGGTTACAGTTCATTCAATAATACGTATCATACGTTGTACGAAAAGATGAAACACATGTTTAATACATTACTTACTATTACACTGTAGGTACATGTGCATATCATGAATATCCCTTAGGCTTAGGCCTACATTCGATATCCATGATGTTAACATTTAATCGGAATATTTAATTAAAAATTTGAGGTAGAACTAAACAATTGCAAAGAAGTGAGTGGATTTAAATGCCTATATTCAGGTGTATACTTGGTTGCATATTCATACATACATTCTAATGACGTGTTATACGTACCTACTTACAACCATCACATTTTTAATGTTTAACGTTTAAAGTATATTAAAAGGATTGTTAAAAATTTGTAGATTTTTGTACCGCATTGACACAAGACCCCTAAAAAGGAACTGTATGTGATACTTCGGTTACCTCAGCATCTATCGATTTGAAATTTTTTCAAAAGGGTATAATATTGGTGGCGAGAAGGAATTGAAACTCAAAGATTTTACACATAAAAATAAAGTGTATGACACCACATATTTGCTGACTGCCCTTACGCTGAATAGTAGACAAGTGAATTATTGTGAATTGTAAGAGCGCGTCACGGTAACCTTCATGTTACTGAACTGGACCGCACGAGGCAGTTCTGTAGTGTACTTCGCAAAACTGCCCTGCAGTGAGCTACACATTCAACTCAGCTAACTATTGTGCAGAACACCTGCTTCATTTCACCACTAGTTGAATTGATTGGCAGGTATAATTATTGTAGATGATCTCTCAACACCTAATTCATTCGAGTTCTAACAAAATCTTCGCAATATTGCTTATAAAACATCCCGAATAGATAATATACACATCAATACAAGATACGAAATATCATTAACAATACAAATTTGTTGTGATTGTATCTGAAAAAGAGTTATTTATTCCATCTCCTCTTTTTGTGATATATGACGCCCGTTCGTACTTAGTAGAATAGTAAAGTTCTTTCAAGAGTTTCATTAACAACAAAAACAATCGATCACTTTCGCTTGTAGCAATTACATCCATCGTCGCCGTGTCTAATCGTAAGTCTGCTATTAGATCGTCTTATCGTTAGAATACATTATACGTATACGAAGAAGAAGTTACGGGCATTATAGGTACTTAATACACACAAGCACACAACACATGCTTACTACCATCAGAGCTATGTACTATACTACTAGTACTACTACTACAACAACCATCAACCACGAAGGATAATAAATATAAAGGCGGCGGCGTAACAGCTTCCGAACAAGTTCGACCTGCCAAGTAAGGGCAAATGGCAAATTATTGTATGCAACATGTACCGGCGCGTGCCGACTGTCACCTGTCGGCGTGGCCACTATACATATAGATTAGTGTGGCATAACACAAGCATACCACACACTTGTGTTTATGTACGTGGAAAAACGTGGCTCCAATAATGCAATAAAAAGAGAGATGACTGAGGGGCGGCGTTGTTTTATCGCCAGTCGCCGCCGCCACCGTCTTGTTCGTCGTATGGACCCACCAATCGCGAGATTATTATCGGAAGTGTGACATTACTAGTAAATACACACACACACACGCACATCAGCGGCAGCTACCTGTTTGTTCCTTCATTCACGTCCTATTGTTCGGATGCGATTGGGATAGGTCACGGAAAACGACGGACGTCGTCGTCGCCGCCGATGGTGATGATGATGCGGTGATTGATGGAGCGTGATTTGTTGTTTTATGTCCTTTTTTACGGGCGATCTAGTTGGCGTCCGTTCATAATATTTTTAATGTGCCTTGCTGCTGCCAACGAGCATAGCGCCCACCGCCGCCGACTGTAGAGCAGAAAAGGCGGCGGCTGCTGCAACGAGACCGTAGTTAGGTACCAGAGAAGTTAATTGTTTGCTTACCTACTGTCAACAGGTGCTTATTTATGGCACCACCGGCCGATCTCTCGCATTATATTATTGACATTCGAACGTTTAAAAGAGCGCAACACGCTTTATTAGTGTTTTGTAATAGTGTGTGCGTGCTCTCTCCGCTTATTCTACCACTTGTTTGATGCGCCAATTCTTATAATAATAGTCGCCCACTTGTTAATGAATGGCATTCTCCGCATTGCATTTTTATCGGCAATTGTGAAAAATCTCTTTAATTCAGTTATTTGGGAGATACAAACAAACAGGTTTACTTTTTATTCTCGTAATTTTCTTATATTAATATTAACTTGGTTGTTTCTCAGTGTGCAGTACATGTCATGAAGTTCTAGATGTAGCCTGTGCATTGACTCACGCTGAATATTAATTTAACAGGACAAAGCGATTTATTTAACTATAAAAAAATATTTACTAAAATCGACAGCATTTGCTATTTGTTGTTCTATGGATAGGGTTGCTGAATTACTTTATATTAATTATAAGATCGTCAGTGCCAAGACTGATTGGACTTGCACCTCCACTCTTTCCTATCCTAAGCTAATCTTAATTTGTGAACAGTAATCTAAGCTACGTCTACCTCTACTCCTCTTAACTCCTGTTTCTGTTTATAATATGTTTCTAGCTAGCCCTTTATGCCTGAGAAGGTGTCCCACCGATTTCTTATTGACTTCTTCAGAGTTCTCTGTTCTCCTATATACCAATTTACCCAAGAAAATTTAACTTCCCGGCCAAGGGTTTCCGAAAATAGCGTTACGCGCCACGGAAGACAATAAGCATAAGGAAGTAGATCTGGTTTATTTTATACCGACCTACGCGTACGTACTATCAAATGTTATTAATAAATTCTATCAGTTGTTAAAGGTCTTCAAAACCGCACGTCCATTGTATAATAAAAATTCAGGTAGTGATAGTAGATGTTTCCAATAATGAAAAATTTCGAATGACTATAAAGTTTTTAGTGGATCATTATTAAGATAAGTATAGCGCTTAGCGTGCAACAAAAAACGTCGACCTAAAAAGATGCTTTTTGGATCTTAAAAAAAAATGCAATTGGTGGAATACATCCCCATTTTCTACTAAATAATTTTTTTTTAGAACTTCACTTTCTTGTTTATGCACATCTACGTTTACTTTGATGGTTCGGTTTTAAATAATTTGCTCCTCGTAGCCGAACTTGTAAATGACGCGTAATGTTTTCAAACGTGTTATTATTGTCTATCGTTTGTTTCATGTTACTACGACCACATGGTGTACATTTGTATTTACACACTACATCCATTTGCGTCAACAAAAACACTCGTTTTAGCATTCAAAATTGAAGAATAATCCCAACTTATATACCTGCAGGTTTTTATTTGTTAAATGTAAGATGATAAATGCAAGTTACCTAATTAAAAATAAATATTAACGAATATTATTATATAAATAATTAAAATTTTACCCGACACTTAAATAAGTATGTGAGCATTATTTAATGTTTTATTTACGGAAATTGTATAATCATTGATTTTGAAACGATTTTTCTTCATGCTACTGTTGATTTTAATCACTACTGTTCAACAACTTTTTTAACCCATGAAAACTATTTTTTTTACTTGTATTATTATTGCTACACTTGATTTATACATACATATATAATTCTGTTAACCATTCTGTTAACCATTACTAGTTCCACCAATGGTAATAGTAAAGAAATCGATTAAAGTGGATTTCCCTTCTCACTTGCCTTGCTTTAAAACCCGAATGACATTGAAGCATACTTGTGTAAAGTAGTCAAGCTTTCCCTTAAAATTCCTTGATAAATGTACTATATAAATTCAACTTATTTCCATCCTACCTACAATAATTTTATTTATTTATTGAAACCAGTAAAATAACATAAATGCAATCCAGATGCCTTGGAAAAATTTGAGTCTATCCTATCCTAGCCTATTAGAAAGATTAGGAGAACAGAGGAAGTCAATAAAAAAATAGACGAGATAGGTTGGTGGGACACCATCTCAGTCATGAAGGGCTAGTGAGAGACATATTAGAGGCAGCAACAAGAGTTAAGAGGACTGGAGTTAGACCTATATTAGATTAGTGTTCGTAAATAGTGAATAATGTGGATTGTTCTAGTTTTGGGACAATACGAAGATTAGCTCAGGATAGGAAAGAGTAGAGGTGCGTGTCCAACCAGTCTTAGGACTGACGACTTTATGATTAATATGATCCAGGCCGGTGGATTCGACTTGCTAAGGTTTTGAAATTTCTATCTGTAATTTGTGAAGTTTACGGTACCACTACTCTGATCGTGCGATACGCTGGTGTGTAGATATTACTATAAGAATCTATACACAGATCACATGTACAATAATTAATGTGTGACGAAATGCATTACGGGAAAGAACGATAACTTTGGGATTACTCTAAAAAATAAATAAAAAACTACTACTTTTTTGGACTTTATGGGTCTCCGAAACATTAAACAAGAATGGAAACCTTCCAGAGGGCAAGTGAAAATCTCACCTGCATATTTATAATGCGTAAAGATTACTAACTGAAAAATTACAAGTAATTTAAGCATCACGTAGCAAAAAATGGATGTTTTTAGGTGATTTTTAGTGACTTCATTTTTATCCTTGTTCGCTTCGATCAGCATTAATCACTTGTATTATACGTATACGTAGTGTACGTATGTTGAATGCATTCGTTTGGTGATTAGCTGTAAGTCGTTGGTCGTGCGCTTTGTACGTTTTCTATGTAGGCCATGGTCGAGCAAACATTAATGCATTTCACGTAGGCTTTACACACAACACCTCCGTTTCGTTACTACAATGGCAGAATTATTTAATGCAACATGTCCCTAAATAGGTTTCTTCCATTTGTGTAGTTGCAGTCAGATAGAAGAGTTTACTTTTCGCGAGAAAATCCACTGATCGAGAAGCCGTCGCGACGGCCGCCGCCACGACTTGGGAATTTTAGCAACAGCGACGCCGGCAGTCAACTGTTACGAAAGTCAAAAATGTCACGTGGTATACGGCCACCACATGCTCTTCTACATTTACTTGGCCGCACACGTACATGCATATGCATTCATACTTCTTGATAAAAAAGTGTACGTATTTTATAAGGTACTATGTAGGACAGATAGGTAGATCATTTAAGAACAGATTTGACGAACGCACTAAGACAATAAATTACCTTAAATACTTGAACATTAATAAATAGTTAGGATTATTAATCTAACACCCTACCTACTTAAAATACATTACATTATTAATGTCACGCATGGGGACCCTAAAATGAAAACTGCCGAAATTTATTAAAATGCAGTTTTGAGTGCATATAAACTAAAAAACCGTCTGAGAAACTGTGCAGGCATTTTTGTTTGATAAGTACTGTATTTTTTATACATTATTCTACAGTATCGCGTGTATAGGGGTGATGTTAAAAACAGTAGTGGAGCTAGGGAGCCTCTGTCTATACATACCACCTAGTAAAGCGTTTTAAAAACTTCAATTGCGCATACTTCATTCTAACTCTATTATACACGGAGTAACTGTACAGAGTTAATTATTCGGAGGTGAATTAAAGAAAATAGGGAAGGGGGGGGTTGGTCAGAACTGCTTTTATCAACGATTATGAAACGGGATTAACAGACGGGCTGTAGTGTTTTAAATAGATTAGCCGTCGTGTCTCATTCAATACGGATTCTCAATATATATTTTTTCAAAGTGTAAAATTGTCGTTCGGTACGTATGGTACTGTAAAAGTTTAATAGAGGAGTGCGTACAGTAACGCAAGCGATTTGGAATGCAGTAATCGACTTCGCCAGAGAGAACGAACGTACGTATCAGGCAGCGCCAATGTTGTCGGTCGCTAAGGTCGTCGCTGGTACGCGCGGCCGTAGTAACAGGCAGCGTGTAGCGAGCGATTTCGAGCTCTAAAAGCGGCATCCCCTTGCCTGGGCCCCAGCTCACTACGATAAGAGAAAATATTCCACGTCAGGTTAGAACCATTTCGTACAATATACGAGCGGAGCCAGGCTTAACACGGAAGCGTACGAGGCGGCACGAACGCGACTGTTTTTAGATGTTATTTGTCCGTACGAGACGAAAGAACGAAAGAAGGACACACTTGAAACTTTTCTCTAGCAAGCGTGAATAGCGGCCAAATACGACAACCACGAGCGACGCTTATTATGTATGCTGCTATACGTGGGAAGGAAGCTCTAGTACTTTACCGAGCGTACCAAAGCCCGAGCCTGATCGTAAGCGTCTTTGCTCGGTCTGGATTGCCTGCTCCTACTGCTTTTCCGTCTTCATAACGGAGAATGGAAAAAACTCGGCGTTGGCCGCCGACGTGTCATTTCAATCGAAAATATCTCTCGCCAGAGAGGCGGCGCCAGCTCGACTCTTCGGGCATGTGATCTGCGAAGCTCACTTGTTTGAATGTGTACACGTGACAATTCACGAAAGCTCATTGCTATTGTACTCTTTTTTATTATACGCCTACTTTACCAATTTGTCAGAAAATGTTAAAATTTGTTTCTTTCTAAGTAATTTTTACGGAATTTTTAGTTTCAATTTATCTCATGTTTTATTTCTTCATTCCATAACGATTTCTCTGCCTATTCTAGTATTAGTTTACGGGCACAATTTTTTTTATAAAGTTGGCGAAAAATTCATGTTTTGAAACAAAATTTCTTGCAAAATCGCTGCTGTAAAACAAACTAAACTGGAAGGGGTAACAAAGACACCCCATTGGTTGGAGCGCGCCTACACTCGCATAATATCCACGCCTATTCCACAGGACGAGCGGGCAAAAATAAAATATCAAGCTTGCTATGAACAATGATACGACGTTGCCCTGGCTATGGTTAAATGCAATTTCATTAAATTTGATAAACATCACCAAAAGCGAAAGGGTTTTTACGTTTTCCATTAAATGAATTACATACCTATTCACTTTTTGTTTTTATTGTATGTAGAGATTCGTTCCATTCTTACATAATATATGTAGGGCAGGCAAAGTATTCACCGATTATAAAAGTATCTTTATCGGCATTTTTTCTTTTTATGTCGCACCAGTGAAAATGGATAATTTAGTGAACGTCTATCTGAAAATATCACCTGTTACTCTGAAAACAATTCTAAACTAACCAAACTCATTATTTTATTTTCAGGCGGCGCTACTAAAGATAATAAATACTGATCGAAAAACTAAACAATTACCTGTCTACCTAACGTGTTTTGAAATTCAAAAAGTTTTAAAAATTTTATTTTTTTATTTACTATTCACTAAATAACATTGGTATCTACTAACTGCAAAGTTAAATTATTCCTATTGGCGTATTACCAACAATAAGGTAATAAACTAATTGGAATTGGTACCTAAGTGAAATCAAAATTATTGATCTGGCAACGGCGCCGTGCTGGTTTGGCCGCAGCGTTATCTATTGAAACCTACTAGTACATAGCGTTCTTTAGCACCCCTCTTTCTCTCTTTCTGTATTTTAGCGTCTTTCTCTTTCACTATTTCTATCTTTCTCGTTCTGTTCTCCCCACATCCAAAACTTGTCTGTAAGACTTTTGTTTATTAGTTTGTCGAAATTTCCCCTTTTCTTTCATTCCTCTCCCCCCATTTTGGTTTTTCCTAAATGGTAACTTCTTTCCAGTGACGATTTTGGTTTAACAAGGATATTCATTTTAGTTTAACCATAAAATTCGTAAGAGTAATATTACTTCAGTTCATAATTTTTTAATTCCCTAAGACGCACCACTAAACTTTTGCCCGATTTAAATATTTTCCCCAACATTTTATCAGAAATCGTTTTCCCCCCATAGGTACCTATAAATATTGTATAGGTACCATTCCGAAAGAAAGGGAATATTTGACAGAAAAGTATTATCGAAAAACTTTTTGTTAAATTAAATTCTTGTACTGTACGGTAAGTTTTCGAAATTTCCCGGAGCTAGCGATTTTTAATCGCGCTCAAGTGCTCTACAATTTAATACATTAGCAGCTTTACGTCAAAAAAGCACGAACACGAAACACACGTAGCGTTCGTTTACGTGTTTTGTTCGTTGGTTCGTTTGTATGGTATATATTTTACGTAGAAGCAGCGCTCATTGGGAATTTTCCTTCGACCAGGCAGGCTGAACAGTCAAGCGGGCAAGGCAGTTTGCGGAACAGTAGAAAGCGCGCATGTGGCATAGTTACCAATGGCTGGCGATAGTCCTTCTCTTTTTCCTTCTCTCTCGTTTCTCGCTTCCTCCAGCGCATCGAGGTTATCTCAAATAACAACCCTGCTGCTGCCGTCTAATATTAATTTTGCAGTGGTTCTAAAAATGTTGACTACATATCTGTCTATGATGATCACCAATAACGGAAGAAAATATTTTGTTTATGTCTGATTCCAATAATATTAGTGGACCAATTCTGAAAACTTTTTCACAATTAAGTGGAAATTTTGTACTCGATAATCATGGACTTTGTTTAATTATTAAAAAAATAAGGCTACGTCAAAAATTGCACGATAGTGTAAGCTAACCCTTTTACAATTAATAAAAAATCACATAGGTGTAACAATTTAAAAAAACGATTTAAAATAAATTGTAACTTTGTTCACATTTTTTATCAGTACAGGGTGATATATGTAACTCACAAGTTTGCTGGAGGTATGTTTGGAATTTGTAATTAAAAAAGAGTTTCGCAAAATTTAGGTACTTCACTATTTAAAATTCCAAAGATTTGCTACGATATGTAAGGTAAAATTTTATCTAGTTAATACAGATTCTTGTTAGCTAACACCTATATAAAATTATTAGATTAAAATACATGATATACAAAAAAGTCGCATCGAATTTTGTTTTCAAAGAATTTATAAAATTGGCAGTTTACAAAAAAGTATACATTTAGTGATACCACTTTGAGAGTATCTGAATATATGTATGATTATGAAATGGTATTTTGCATTTTCTTGTCTACAATTTTTGAACACACGTATTGTAATATCTGGTTTAGCATTATATCATCAACTTATATTTGCTTTTACTGTTCTTCTTACACCTTTTTTGTCTAGGTCGACTAGTATTTGCAAAAATAAAGATATTTCACCGATACGTTTCGAATTCTCAAGAATAATTTGCAATTGCTTTGTACAAATACCGTGTAACGTTAAACATTTTGAGAACCGCCGATTAATTATAACCAACTCCGCAACGTAAGCAACTGTCGGGTGTTGGTCTAGCAGGCAGCAAGCAGAGTAGGTAGAATTGTGGGGGACTTCCCTGCCTGGTCGTTCATTCAAAGCGGGCGCGCTCGCTCGGCAGCCAAGCAGGCAGGCAACATCAGGGTTGGTTTGGCTGCCTGGCTGGCTGTACGACTACACCCGTGTTCCGTGTGGTACGTTTTCCGATGGGGTGCCTGCCCGTTAGTTCGAAGATCCTGTCGTCTGCCCGCCTGCCTGCATAAAATACCCTTTTCTTCTTCTTGCTATAAAAGGCACCCTGGTATAAAAACGATGCCCATAAATTACTTTAAGACTTCGAAGAATTTTCGAAGATAACTGTTGAAACTTTTACCAGTCGTTTTATCTAGATCATTTAATTTTCTATAATTTTAAAATTGAAATGTACAGGGTGAAAACATTAGAGTTATTAAAATAGGAATGGTTTCCGCCCCCAATTGGTAGGCAAATATGTTCTTACTCACTACTCTGAACTATACAATATATTTAAATTTCAAGAAAATCGGAGATGTGGCCCCTGGAGTAAACAATTATCCATAATTAATGCGTGTTTAAAACTTGCAAGGGATGAAGTAGCTTTTATTGTTAAGACACATAAAAAATCTATTAAACAAATCGTAAAATAATTAATTAAACTGACTAGGTAAATAATTCTTTAATTACTTGGTTCATTTAGGGTAAATGCTTAGAACAATTTAGTAGTGAGAAATTATTTTGCTTATATATACATTTAGCGTTACTTTAATTTAATCTTTTTCATCTTCATTTAAATTTCTATAATTACACCGTCTATTCTCACGAGGACAGAAACTTTTATACAGTATTTTTTGCGTCTCTAGTTTTTACGTCGGGGTTAAAAAAAAGCTGGGCTTGGAATTTTTGAACGCCATCTGTTAGTTATGTGTGCTGCAGGCATAAGGATTTATAGGGGTGGGTAGTAGAAAATGTACCTACATATTTCCATCCGCCCCAGATGCCTGAGCCTAGACCCTTCATAGGTATATAGATATCCTCGTTCGTTTCAGGTAGTCTAGAGTTCGGAAAGCACTGTTTCCTCTCATCAACAGCGCAAAGTTTTCACGTTTTTAAAGTTTTACTTTGAGTTTATTCTAACAATAAGAATAATATCGAATATAGCAATTATGTTACATATCTTTCAAACTTTTTCCTGTAAGGATATTTTCAACTGAATAAAATTAATGAGTTGTTTTGCGTATACCTTACATAACACATTTATGTACCTTTTATTTTATTCGCTTTCTTTTATGTTTTTATACATTTAGGTATTTACCACCCTACAAATCATTATGTAGTTTATTTAAAAAAATTGCTATTACAAGTACCCATGGTTATTTCAGTCTTGTACTCTTGTCTCCCCATACAAAACGTTAATTTTTTTAAAAAACTTTTCCGGGTACCGATCCTGAAGCAATTCTTTCATTTACAATCTAATGAAGTTAGAAATCATAACGATGGTATAATTAAGACCGCTGCTGCTTTGTACGTAGCATGCATATCGCAGTGGCATGGAAAAACACGGTGGGAAAAACACGTTCTCACAAAAACTTCAGACGAGTACGCTTTTGCCCGCATGTATGCTCGCTCTATGTACCTATACGTTGGATGATAATAAAAGTAAAGAGAGACGTAGGTTTCTGGTGTAATTGCACAAGGTGTTGGTGTATAGCAAGCAAGCAAAAGTAGCCGTACGCCGTAATACATCCTCAGAGCATGATGATAACCTTGAACAGTTTCTCAGGTTGTGGATTGAACGTCCTTCGTTTATTACCCATGTATTTTATCTACATACTACTCATCTACTCATGGTGGATATGTAGCAATGGCTGCCGCGTTAATGAAACAGCGTATGCTTTTATATATATTACGTATAATCAGTATTTTCCCCATAAAGTCCAGGGTTTTTTATTTACGTACTTAATTTTTCCAAAACGAAAATCTGTTACCACATTGCATATGCATATATATTCGGTAAAAATTAATCAATATCATATTATGATTGAGAAGATTACTCTGATTTGAAATTGAATCAGGTCAAACATCGTAACCTTAATTTAATTCCAAAAATCGTCATGTACTTTCGACGAACGCATTGTGGAATAACTTTCCAATTTACCCACAACGCGTTCTGGATACAATGCTCGCAAAACGCAGTGCGAGATTAATGGTGAAACCACAACGCGTTTTGAGTAAACATCTCGGTTAGTGGTCAATTTCCGCAGTTGCGTACAACACACAGAAAACAAGTAAAGTTCACAAAACTTTAGAAGATAGAGAATAAGAGACTGTCGCAAACAACTAAATAAAAATAAAGTCTCATCCCAATTTACTTTATTAGTACACGTGTTTCGCCTTTCGCCCACCACTTACGCGGAGCATTATCAATACGAAACTGACTCAGTCTGTCATTTGTTGGGATTAACTGGGGTGAATTTTTCTTTTTTGGTTAACAAAACCGGCGTCTTTTCTTGTCGTTTTGAAAAGGAGCTAAAATAATTATTATTTTATTTGTCTACGAATAATAATTCTAAGTTTTTAAATGCTTTTCTTAGGCCATGAAAAGTTATCTGTTTTAAATTATTTCCTGGTCGTTTAATCTACCCTAATTAATTAAAAATGCCTTTTTTATCCTATTTTATTATAAATCCATGTTTACTATGAGTGAGTTTAACTAATTGTAAAGTATAGAAATGGGTAATTAACACAAATTAATAGATAAGAAATTCATCCCTAAAATACCACAACAAAAATATACATACAAGAATTGTATACATACATGTACAGACGTATATAAGTTATCGTTGTGGTACTTAAAGGCGCGTTTTGTCGTAATTTGTGGTATTTCGGACAGAACTGTTTTACTACATAAAATAATTAGTATAAGGTATTATTATATTTTTAATAAGCGATTATAAACTCACGTCGTGTGCCATTTATGTTTTGAAAAAATCAAGGCAATCTATACACACACAATATACATACATACATACATAAACTGTTCGTTACAATATTGTTGAATCAACTTCATCCTTTCTTGCTTACTGCACTATAATATAAGCAGTCAGTGCATAACTGCAAAAATAAATTTTACGCAACATGATAAGTAACAGGTGTACTACTAATCAATGAGATGCATGCTGGTATTTATACACGTTATAAAATCTCTTATCCATAAATATGCTTTGTTAGTGATTAATTAATATATAGATTACGAAGTCTATTTCAAATTATCTAACGTTTCGGACATAAGTAGAGCATTCTTCAGTTGGACTAGTTTTGCGAAAGGTTAATTAGTTTTTCAATTTATTTTGTAACTGGTGTGAGGGGTGCGATTCAAACAAGTCTTATTCATTTTAAAACATGTTGTCTGTATAATTACTTCAGCTTCTAAATGTATGAGATAGTTTTGGGCATTTCTCAATAACTTTGCCTTCTAAGTATAAATTATTGCCATGTTTGAGAATTACTTTCCTTTGGTTTATTTGTATTGTAATCGGACTTGTTACTGTTTCTTTTACTAAAGATAAAATTTTTATTTCAGAATTGTGCCATGATGGGTTTGCAGGGTACTTCAGGGAAACGTAAGCTCGAAGCCGCAGTGGCTCCAGGAGAATTATCACCAGCGAAAAATGGTCGTTGGGAAGCTCAAGATTGTATTGCACGTTTACAAGCGGTTGCAGTACCTAGTGATACGTGGCGATCACCTACCCCATCTTTAACGGCTACGCTACTAACGGACGATTTTGACGACGACGATGACTTTGACGACGATCTATCAGATGACGATCGCTGTCCCGCAATCCCCGAACCTGCCAAGTACCCTCCACAACAACAACAACAGCAACCACCCACATATTCGCGGTATCAACCAGAATATTGGAACTATTATCAACCGCCCCAACAGCAAACAATCCGTTGTGAAGAGAACGGCAAATCGTACCTGGAACTCGGGGCCGTACAGCCCCAAAGACCGCGATGTTGTGATGGCAGAACTCGGTGGTGTCACATACCTTGTTACAGACAAAAACGATTAGCAGTGCTAAATCTTTCCATGTGCAAATTAGCAAGGTACAGGCAGTGCTCCGATCCATCTCTGAGGAGGTCAGTGCTTATTTGTAATACCCTTAGGAAACTAGAACGGGAAATGGAGGCAGAACCTCCTGAGCCAACGAGCTACCCTTGTATATCATCAGAAATGCCGCAACATCAACAAAATCGATTGAATTCCGTTTCATCCGAGCCCAGTAGTTACGAGCAAAATTTTCGAGAGATCACCCAGCCGTCAGGAAGGGCTACTCCTTTTCCCACGAACTTATCCGATGTGGATTCCGGGATAGGCGACGAAGAACCGAGCAGGTCTATAAATTGGAGTTCAGTGTTAAGTTTAACATCGCAAACGGACAATGAGTCCCTTAATAATAACGAACTGTATGACGAACTAGGACTTTCTAATGATTTCACTTCCGATTGGAAAGAACCAAGTACGTCCAAGTCGGAAAGTGATTGGGACGGTTTCATGTCTGTCTTAGTGGGTGGTACGTAACATAGCCCTTCAAAATCTGCCTCTCTCAGGTTGTGATTTATTAAAACAAAGACGTTTGTGCCGTTCAGGAATTGCGCAGCTGTTGTTGACTATTTTTATTTTTATATTTTTAAAATGTACTGAAAACGAATTCATGTACTTATGCAATTGAGTGTTTTCAAATCGCATATATGCCTGTCCTTTTTTTATTCATATACAATTTACCATACTGGTTGATCTCCAATGCTCAAGTAATTTAATAAGGTTTATGATTTTTGATTGTTCATCGACATTGTACTTGTCCTTTATGTGGACCTTCCTCTCATAGGTTTTTGTATAATTGTACATAGTGTATATAAGAGTTTCTAATTAGCTCATAGTTATTATTTGTGTACATTTCACATACGTTATATATTTTAATGAGGTCTAAATTTATAAAGTTGGCAATATGTTTTACTTACGATTAGTAAATTAATGGCAAATCTCCCTTTGAAAAGTAATCGACGGCCCAATATTTATATGTATGTACACCCGGTTTAACGTGGTAAAGTTGCAAACCGTTTGTTCGTTAAATGAAAATTATCCGAATGATGTAAATAACGTCTGTTACCCGTATATCCTAAACAAGAAATTTACACAAAGAAATAAATATGTATTAAAACAGGGAGATGAAATCTAGTCTGTCATTGGCAGTTATTGAAGAAGTAAACGAGCCAGTATTATTCGCGATGTTTTTCTTGAAACGAATACTCGTTCAAACCGTCCTAACTTCTAAATGGCTGCAATGATAATTTTCTAAATAGTTACATGATATATTATATAAATATATATTAGGCTTATTAATTAAAATTTTTTTGTTCTCTTGCCATGACACTTAAAAAGGAAATTGTTCTTGTTACTTAAAATAGG
>NW_020439170.1:397729-405930 GCF_000699045.2 Agrilus planipennis | reverse complement strand
TTTCCTGAATTATTGGTGACTCCATGTCTCTGGGTAACTCTACAATAGCCTCGGCTTCGGGTTCAGCATCTGCTACTGCAAAAACAAAATAATTAATAAATGCAGAAATGATGGTATATGCAGCAAAAATTTTTTGAAAGTTTATTACAAAGCAATTCCAGAATGGTTTTATTAAAAAAAGAATAAAAATGAACAATACTATATGTTGCAGAAATGCATTAGGGATGTTTTGGGGTTGATATTTGCAATTGTAGATAGGTCAAGTAAAAGTTTAGATTTTATAAAAAAAATATTTATTCAATAATGTGATGGCCTTACTATTACCAAGAAGAGTTTAAAGGTAAAATAATTTTGTATTAAAAAGATGTTTATCATCATTTTGTTGATTTATTTTTAACTTTTTTTTGCAGCTTTTTGCTGACTTTTATTCTTCCGATATTATAATTGCGTCACCGTTGGGTTTACGAACAATCATTGGCGCTCAGGGTGAACCTGACAGGGACTATGACTTCCTAGCCTCTGTAGAAATGTTAATTTTAGATCAAACCGAAATATTTTTAATGCAAAATTGGGACCACGTTTTGCATATTTTCAATCACATTCATCTTCAACCTAAAGATTCACATGGGACAGACTTTTCTAGAGTTAGAACATGGGCATTAAATGGTTGGTCCAAGTACTACAGGCAAACGTTAATTTTTTCGTCGGTAGTCTTGCCAGAAATAAATGCAATTTTTAATAATAAATGCTTCAATTATGCAGGTAAAGTAAGGGCAATTAATCTCACAAAATTCGGCACAATTTGCCAAGTTTATGTGCAGTTACCTCATGTCTTTCAAAAATTTTATACTGAAAATATCATAGATACGGTTGAGGAAAGGTTTAAATTTTTTATTAACAAAATTGTGCCCCAACATATGGACACACTAATGCGACAGACGTTAATTTATGTGACTAATTATTTTGATTTTGTACGATTAAGAAATCATTTCAAGCGAGAAGACATTGGATTTGTACAAATTTGTGAATATAGCAAAGTAAGTATTTTACAATTGGTATGCAATTTATTTCACAATATTCAGATAAAATGTAAATTAAATTCTCTTTTAATTGAATTGCACCTCAGTTCAGTTAAATTGTTTAGATTTTTATATAGATAGAGTAATATGTTATTTTAATACTAAATATTTTGTAGTTTGTATTCCTATTTTACGTCGACGTAAGATAGCATTTGCTCTCTCAGTCAGGATTCATTTTAAATCTACTTTGTACCTAGTTTGATTAAATTAAATTAAAATTAAAAAAAAATCGGTTTTATCTTTATTGCTGTAATTATTATAATAAATTTTTAATTATTCTTTTATCATTTTAAAACATTTTAGTGACATTAATTAATTTTTTTCTTGCAGGAAGGGAAGGTTGCTAGGGCTCGGGATATGTTTTTTCATGGAGATGCGCATTTTCTTTTATATACTGAAAGGTTCCACTTTTTCAACCGAATTAGGGTAAAGGGAATAAGGCATTTGATTTTTTATTCTCCACCAAATGTTCCACATTTTTATTATGAGATGTGTAACCTTATGCAGGTATCTATATTTGGTAACTTAATACATATTATTATTATAATATTTTAATTTGCATGTAACCTTTTCTTAAAAGCTTAACATTTAAAGGTACAAACTGTACAAATCTAAGTTCATCTTTAATTGTAATTTTCATCTTAATGTCAGACAAAAAGTTATCAGTATTGTGGTACCTTTCTGTTACCAATTAACATTTCACTTATTTTACCACAGTTTAATCGTGTCTACAATTCGTTAGTGTTTTATTATTTATTTTATTAGTGGTTATATGGTTCATTACTTTTTTTATTCTAAACTTTGTAACTTCCTAAATCCACAATTAGAATAAATAAAAAGTAGATAGCTTGTTTTGTGATAATTGTTTTATTTTAGGAGTCGAATATGAACAAAAAAATAGGCAGTATGTCTAACATGACTGTTACTGTATTATATTCGAAGTATGACATCAATCAGTTATCAGCAATCGTAGGAACGGACAGGGCTGTGAGAATGATCGAGTCCGAACGAAATGTTCATATGCTGGTAACCGATGCTAAAAATACCGATACTATATAATATTATTGTAAAATAAATTATTTTTGTAATTTATGAACGTTATAAATATTACAACTGTCTTTTTTTGTCCGTTTTTTATTTTTTGACAAGGTCAGAGTTTATTTATTGTAAACGAATCAACAATCAAGTTGCCAGTCGGAAGACTGATTGNTTTTTATATTTTTAAAATGTACTGAAAACGAATTCATGTACTTATGCAATTGAGTGTTTTCAAATCGCATATATGCCTGTCCTTTTTTTATTCATATACAATTTACCATACTGGTTGATCTCCAATGCTCAAGTAATTTAATAAGGTTTATGATTTTTGATTGTTCATCGACATTGTACTTGTCCTTTATGTGGACCTTCCTCTCATAGGTTTTTGTATAATTGTACATAGTGTATATAAGAGTTTCTAATTAGCTCATAGTTATTATTTGTGTACATTTCACATACGTTATATATTTTAATGAGGTCTAAATTTATAAAGTTGGCAATATGTTTTACTTACGATTAGTAAATTAATGGCAAATCTCCCTTTGAAAAGTAATCGACGGCCCAATATTTATATGTATGTACACCCGGTTTAACGTGGTAAAGTTGCAAACCGTTTGTTCGTTAAATGAAAATTATCCGAATGATGTAAATAACGTCTGTTACCCGTATATCCTAAACAAGAAATTTACACAAAGAAATAAATATGTATTAAAACAGGGAGATGAAATCTAGTCTGTCATTGGCAGTTATTGAAGAAGTAAACGAGCCAGTATTATTCGCGATGTTTTTCTTGAAACGAATACTCGTTCAAACCGTCCTAACTTCTAAATGGCTGCAATGATAATTTTCTAAATAGTTACATGATATATTATATAAATATATATTAGGCTTATTAATTAAAATTTTTTTGTTCTCTTGCCATGACACTTAAAAAGGAAATTGTTCTTGTTACTTAAAATAGGGAATGTTTATTTGCGGTTTTGACATCAAATCAATTTTCATTAAGCTGATTTATTAAAGGCTGATAATTAAATTTAGAAATTCTTTTATTTTCAATCGCAATCGAATTTTCATTTAAAAAAAATGTTGGAAAATTTAAATTAATATTATTTGGAGAAAATAGGTAAATAAAAATTGAGTTACGTAAGTCGATTAATAATAAAGGAATTGATCAGACTTGTTAAAAAAAGTGGTGCTTCACAAAACCTTCATCTAAATGTTCTCTATAATTTCACATACTATTTTCAACATGAATTTCTACTTTCCTAATTAATAATAAAAAGAACAAAGAAAAGGGCACAATTAATTAATAACATTAATAAATTGTTAAGGTGCAAAGATACAAATACATAGCTCGTTGGAATTGTATTTTTAACTCTCGCAAGAAAATTAATTCAATTTAAATGAATAGGCAATCATCGATAATCCAGACTAAAGCAAATAGAAGTTTATTCTAAATGATAGACAAAAAATATTATATAAATATTTTGGTATCTGCAATAAATTTTGGGGAACAGTTTTGTTTAAAAAAATCTGATGATTACCAAAATGTATATTAAAAAATAAATAGTAAATATACCACAGTTATTATATTTTGTCCCACACTGACGCGATGTCAATAATAATTACGTACAACACTGATCGTGTGCAAGTAACATGTGATATCATGTAAAATGTTAGCGTTAAGAAATAAATTGGTATCTATGAACGACTTGTTTTATTTTTTGCGATTATTATTAAATACTCCTGAATTTAATTGGTTATTAAAACATGACATACAATGCAGGTATGCATTTTGGAAAGTATTTAACTATTGTTAAATGGCGAAAAATGGATTTTACAAAAAAAATAGTTTTATGTAGGATTTGTTAAACTGAAAATGAAGTATTTTGTAAACACGATTTATTTTCTTGTACTTTAAATAGTACAACTCATTTAAAGAACATTAATATCTAAATGTTTTTTCTTCCTCCTCTTCTTCCTCGATGTATTCTGTATTAAATTCGGGTAACTTTAGAAGAAGTTCTTCTTCGTAGGTGTTCTCTTTTATATTTTCACTATCTTCTAATATTAATTGGCTACGATCCTTTTGCTTTGAAGCTTTAGCTTTCATAATCTAAATTAAAAATTATGATGGAGTAAGTAGTGTAACATTTTGATTTCCATGTATTATCTCCATACCTGTCGTCTTTGGAGGTACTGTTTAAACATTTCTTTTTGTTCCTTTTGGTCCACAAATTCAATTTCCTGACCTTTAATAAAGATCTTCGGTATTTCCACGTCAACAACTTTTTGACGTTCAGTTTTGGATTTGCTCATATCTCTTACAATCTTAAAATTTTCGATTTTTGTTACCGTTCTAGTTTAAAATAGTTCTTTTTTTATAAAGAAACTAATTTACCTTTTTCATTATAATATCGTGATCTAACCCGAGCGAATTATTTGGCATAGGAGGTAACACATCCACATCGGTTTCACCTTCACTTTCATGTAATTCTTCACACTCATCTTCTAAATTTTTTATTTTGCGCTAAAGTTTTGCAGAAAGAAGTCCCTAATATTAATTGCTATTGCAAAATTTAATCGTAAAATCTAGCAGGAGAATGTAGAAAAAGGAGAAGTGATTAATAAAATGACATATTCTCATAATACCTTTGTTTCAGAATCCAATTTGTAATTTATTTGCAATTCTGATTTTAATTGTGATGAATAATCTGTGGGTGTGTAATCATCCCCAAAATCTGCCTTTTTTAATGTACTGTCTAATTCTGCTAATTTTGCATATAACTTGTCTACAAAAGTAACACCAGTGTAAAATGATAAGTATTTTTAATTAATTATTTGATGGTTTATTGGCATTAAGACTTGCCCTTAACAAAAGTAATTTTAGGAACAATTCCTATTACTTGAAGCTGTGTAAGTTCATGCCTAAGAGCTCTGGCATTAACTTTTAATAATTCCTCAATATTATCATCCTCTTTAGTTCCTTTTGCTACCCAATACACATTTAAACCTTTAAAATCAGGCCACACTTGAACCTATAAAACTTTCCTTGCAATTTTGTACAAGATGAAAAAATAATTCTCGTTTATAATTAGATTTCAAATTATGTAATGTACTTTAATATATGTTTACTAACTTGACTTATTTCTATTCCATATCCCACAAAACTAGATGAGTTTTCACCAGTTGCCATTAGATCAGTAATGTAACTCATGAATAATTTATTTAATATTTGTGCTCGTTTAGAATTTGGAGATTGTTTACCTTCTAAAGAACCAGAACTAAATACAGAAGGGCTTACAACACATGCATCCTCAATATATTTATATTTTCTAAAATATCGGCATGTTTTTAGATAACTTACGTAAAGCATATAAATGGAAATATCTTACTTTTTGCCTTGTGATTTCTTCATAATTTTAGCCATGGCTTTATATACGGTTTGTTGCATTTCAGTTTGATGAAAATAACGAACACAGCATAGTCTAATATTAGCATTTTTAAGTAGGCTTATCATTTTAATTTCAATTTAACAGCAATTAATGGAAGTATCTAACACCACACATTCAGCCTGCTGATTTTTGGCTATCTTACAATTACTTAGAAAAAATTTCTTAATTTACTATAAATGAAGATACATCTTGCCAATTTTGACGTTTAAAATTTGAGGTTAAATACATACATAGAATACATACATGTAATCATAGATAGCATGTAATCAAAGATGTAAAAAGTTGTAATGCGAAAATAAAAAGGTTGCGATCGATTACATTGATCTACTTCTGATCTAATTTTGTAAACGATTGTTTAAAATTTGTTATGTACGCTATTTTTGCAGAGGTTTCATTACGGCTACAGCAAAAAAGCAGATTCATTTTTAAATAGAAATACCTACTCATTTGATTAAATTAATGTAATGTTGAATGTTGTACATTTTTGATTTAAAATATTGTTTTATTATCCCATTACTTTTTATCATTAAAATATCGTGTTTTAATCATAATAACGCCTTATATTGTGTTTTACGTATATGTACGGTACATAAGTGGCACATTTCAGTAATCCAACCACAAGAACAATTAATATTTGTATTGTAATTATTCCCAGTGCTTTAGAAAAATTTTCGGAGAACCTTTTCATATGTATGAATGTACTGGTCCTGAAAGAAATATAAAAAAGGAAAATTCACTTACCCTCTCGAAGGCTCTCTATTTCTGAAACAATTAAAAGAAGAGTAAATATTTATTAAAAGATTCATCATAAGGAAAGTATCTCACCTACAAACTTTGTTTGGTGTTGCTTCATTATCCTTCCTACAGGTTCCATCAGTCCTTTACTGATGTCTAATATTATTCATCAAAATCGAACGTTCACTCCCGCACTACCGCACTTAACCGACCGCGAAAAACGCACACTAACTTTTCGCGGAGCGAATTTAAAACTGCACTTATCGATCGATCGATCACAAAAACCTCCCACCTATTAATCATCGATCTGAAATCAAAAGCAAAAAGTTTTAAGACTCGCGTCTATTAATTTAGAAATTCGAAAAAGATTGTTAAATAAAGGTGCATATTTGAAGCGTGGTTCTGTATGGATGCGAAATGTGGACGTCTCGGTGGGCGCACGGAAATGAAAAAATTTGAAATGTTTGAGATGTGGAGTTATAGGCGGATGATGGAAATGCCGTGAATAGAAAATATTAGGAAGTAGGAGGTATTAGAAAGAGTAGGAGAAGTGGAAGTCAATAAAGAAATTTAGAATAAGAGGGCGCCACCTTTTGAGGCATATTAGAAGCAGGAACAGGAGTAAAAGGGAACAGAGGTCCTATTTATTAATAGATGACTTACGTTTTCTTATCTTTAATTTGTTTTCTGACACCATTGCCGGTTGATGATCTAATCCAGTATAATTGAGATTATTGACTGATGAGAGTGAAGCCTGTTCATCGGACAGTAGAAGAGACCCTCTTCGAATATGAAACTGTATTTTTTCTTTCACTTGAGCTTTTAAACAACTTACGGGCATTTTCTGCAACAAAATACTTCGTAAATACTGAAAACGATTAAGTATTTAACAGTAGGTAGATCAAAATACAACAATAGACAATTACTATAGGTCATTAGAGATTTTCAGGTTACAGGTAGTAACAAATTAATATACAACAACAACATTTAAGTTAAGTTTCACAAATTCCTTATGACACATTTAAATGTGAAAAAATTTAAAACTTACTATTACTTTTTTTGCACATTACCTTTACTTTTAAATTACTAGATTTATTTATTTTATGGATAATTACTGAAATAACTTACTAAGCTTTTTTACAAGATTTTCTGATTTAATTAGTAAT
This sequence comes from Agrilus planipennis, assembly GCF_000699045.2. Classification (NCBI taxonomy): domain Eukaryota; kingdom Metazoa; phylum Arthropoda; class Insecta; order Coleoptera; family Buprestidae; genus Agrilus; species Agrilus planipennis. The sequence goes on along the minus strand of NW_020439170.1, from coordinate 398,457 downwards.
AATTTGAAACCCAATTGATTGTTAATTTACTTATAACAAATTGTATTAGCAGAGCAAACACATCTTGGAATAATTTTACAGGTTTTATTGAAACTTTTTCATATCAAAAGATACAAAGTTGTACACCCTGATATACCCAAGAAGTTTGAACAAAGTCTATGATATTATTATTCCTAAAGTGTTTTTGTATTCCCAATACAATTTGTCATAAAATAAAGAATGCTTCTCAGTGAAAATGCACCCCCAACTGCTTTAATAACAATGTACACATACGTAGACATAATAATATGTTTTCTAAAAAGTATACTTTTCAGTTTTCAATTAAAATTATTAAACATATACCATGCATCTAACATGTTCTAAACATTGGAAAAAGTTAAACTTGTTGACTAACGGTAAGTATAACAAGTACTACATTACAATTTATATATATATATATATCATTTTCTGTTTTATTTCACTGTTCCATTTAAGCAAAAAATTAAATACCAGTAATTTAATTTATGTCTGTCTACAAAAGGGCAAATATCCCAGACAATGAGAAGAGGCATTATTGAAACATTTCGTTTTAAGACAACTAATTAACAATAAGAAACTTACTTATTTAATTTTAGTGAAAATTGGTAGTTTTCATAATGAAGTAAATTTTGGTTACCGACAGTCATTTTTTTTAATACTTGACTAGCATGGCGTAGTTTACGTAGATGATTATTCGCAGACAAAAACGG
>NW_020439170.1:387951-393425 GCF_000699045.2 Agrilus planipennis | reverse complement strand
TATGTTAAATAATTAATTGTTTTTGTAAAAACATAAAAACATTCTAATTGATTTTATTCAAGAATATTATATATAATAACAATTTAGATGTAATAAAAAGAATTGTAGTTTACTTTACCTTACCGTAAAAGTTCCTTCTGGAACATGTTTGATCACATAGTTTATCAGAAATTGCGTTAGGTACCAAAAAATAAATTACTTTTTCTAACTGGAATTGGTTGTGTTTTTGAGCACCGCGTTTGGTTCAACTGTTTCAGTTTTGAACCATGTGTTTATCTGTTATAGTTACATATGATTTGGGCGCCGCAGGGGCGTCGCGGCGGCTGCATGCGTTTTGCACGACTGCGTACTTCTCTTATCTCATTAAAGAATAAACATACTCAACGCAAAAAAATATTGTAAATTTCTTTATGGATAGGTAATTAAATGCCACAATATAAACAATCAAAGGAATTTATTATTGCGTTTATATTAATTACAATTCTCACAGTTTCATCCTACAACCAATTTAAAGAATACGTATATATATTATATATGTATGTATGTTTAAAGAGTATTTTTTTAAAAATGTAATTAATATTAAGTGCGTGAATAGAATATATAATATCGCATTCGTGTTTATATTTCAGTCCGTACGATAACATTGTACTACAATTAGCAAACATTAATATAAATTCTACTTAACTAATATTTTGTACATAAACTACAAATTTTCGACTACTTAATATTTTATAAAATGCAGCAAAAGGTATCACATTTTGTGCAGTCTATTTTACAAAAATCTGTAAGTAGTTAATTCATTAATGAAATATCAGTTAATTTATTCCATTCAAATTTTGACGTACGACTACGAAATACTTTCGTCAACATCTTGTTCAGCTCAATATAATTCCGTTTCAGATTTGATTGCAATGTCATCAATCTTTTTCATGTTGCTCGGAATTTATCTCGCCTCATTCGGAAAAATTTATCGAAATAGACCGCGGGTTTTGAAAATTCAGCCTTTCGATCAAAAGATGAGATGATGCGTGATTTATTTTTTTCGCTTAAATTTTCCTGAATTATTGGTGACTCCATGTCTCTGGGTAACTCTACAATAGCCTCGGCTTCGGGTTCAGCATCTGCTACTGCAAAAACAAAATAATTAATAAATGCAGAAATGATGGTATATGCAGCAAAAATTTTTTGAAAGTTTATTACAAAGCAATTCCAGAATGGTTTTATTAAAAAAAGAATAAAAATGAACAATACTATATGTTGCAGAAATGCATTAGGGATGTTTTGGGGTTGATATTTGCAATTGTAGATAGGTCAAGTAAAAGTTTAGATTTTATAAAAAAAATATTTATTCAATAATGTGATATGGCAAATAGAAAGTAAAAAAACATACCATGGGAGCACTTGGTGGGCAGTGTAACAACAAAAGTCCGAGGTTTGTAAAAATCTCTTTGAGACCCCTTCCATATAAAAACATAGTACAAAGAGAGCATAATAGCTGCAAGGGATACGAAAAATATGTAGGCGATAACGGTCAAAACCCTCACTAACTTCTTTTTTTCTTTTGGTTCGTACATTCGATCTTTGGCCTCCTCCCCAGCGAACTTTACATTCATGTCTGTACTAGGAGCTCTACCCCAATGATTGGGGTCGTAATTACTGTTACTTTTCACACTGTTACCAGTCGCAGATTTGCAGGACATTTTCACTTTTATTCTGTATTATTCGCACTGGTTGCTTTTAGCTGTTCAACACTGCCCAGTCTCAGGAATTTTATTTATAAAATGTTGAATTGTCTTCTATTCTTGTACCTCAGTTGTGTATGGTTGTGTGGAGGAACTCGGACTTTCCCACTGCTAGACTGAATAGCAAATTTGGGCGCAGGTTAACATTGTGGAAGTTATTTAGGTATCCGGGATAACGCATTTTTTTTTCGTTTTATTGTACTTAAATCCAGAAGTACGTCCTAGATTTGAAAAATCAATACTCAGGATTGTATTATTTTGACCGCGTATAGTTTTATACAGGGTGAAGACCGTGGTGCTCCGTACTGCCTACAGGTATTGTTAAAAAGTAATAAACAAATAAATTCAAAAGTTATTGAGAAACATGAATAGACACTGCATTTTAAACATAATTTCAGTTATACAGTATGTTCTAATAAATGTATTTTAAAATAGATCAAAATAGCTTTAAAAAGAAATGAATAAACAGTAAAAAAGATATCAAACTTTTATTAAACATAAATAATACATGTCACTTTTCATGGACAAAATATGTTAGTACCTAAGCAGGTACTGTATTTACGGACTACTGCTGCCTTAATTAACTCACCCTGTATGTAAATGTTTAATGTAGGGTGGCTAAAAATTGTAATATTCAACTTTTTTCTAATAAGTGGGATACAACTCCCTACAGCTGCGTGATGTTTTAACTGTATTATTTAATAAAAAACAATTAGNTTTCACGATATTAGATATTAGGTACCTAATCATCTAATTAAAGTGACGGCGGGGTTTATTAGTGCTCGCGGGAATTAAGGTAGTTAATTAGAAAAATCCAATAATGAAAAACCAATTGTGATGTACGTATGTAAAGGTCTCTACCAGGTAATTACTAACATTTCACTGTTCCATTTAAGCAAAAAATTAAATACCAGTAATTTAATTTATGTCTGTCTACAAAAGGGCAAATATCCCAGACAATGAGAAGAGGCATTATTGAAACATTTCGTTTTAAGACAACTAATTAACAATAAGAAACTTACTTATTTAATTTTAGTGAAAATTGGTAGTTTTCATAATGAAGTAAATTTTGGTTACCGACAGTCATTTTTTTTAATACTTGACTAGCATGGCGTAGTTTACGTAGATGATTATTCGCAGACAAAAACGGAAAAATTATTTTAATCCTACCAAAAAATGCTTACCTACTATAAAGCAGCAACTTTGGTACACTTTCTGATGATTATTGTCGTTTGTTTTTTAATTTTTACTGAAAATTATTACATTAATTGTGAAGAAAACCCAAATGCGTGTTACCATTCCGTTTGTCAAGAAGCAAGAGGATCTTGGGAGATTTGCAACAACCAATCAGATACTAGTAAGTTATTAGAATTTTTCAAAGCCAACTTAGTTTATGTTTGCGCGAGTTAATTAAGAAATACCTTATATCGATATATTTATACGAAAACATATTCATATGAATTCTATTTAGTTGTTAGAAGAGTAAGGTGTGACTAATTTTATTTTGTTGTTCATAAAACAATAAAATAATAATTTCAAAAAATTTAAAATGTATTTCCTAAAATTGGCGGATTTTTAAAACTATTTTCCAAAAATCAAGTTAAAAATCAAAAACTTTAGTTACATTTCTTTTTTAAGATAATTAAAAAAATACTTAAATGTTAAAGGCATTTAGTGGTTTATAGATACTTTTTTATTTTTTAAAAATTGGAAATTCTTTATTGAAGAAAAACAGCTATATTTTATATAATTTAAAGCCTCATTTCATTTAAATGNGGTTTATTAGTGCTCGCGGGAATTAAGGTAGTTAATTAGAAAAATCCAATAATGAAAAACCAATTGTGATGTACGTATGTAAAGGTCTCTACCAGGTAATTACTAACAGAAAAATGACCGTGTACTTTTTATATCCTAGTGGCATCTCTGCAAGTTTATTTATTTAGTTTTTATTTTATAATTAACTTATTATATGGAAGTACCTACTATATTTACTAAGTATCTATGTGTAGGAAAATGTGATTATTTAAAAAGTAACATTAATGTTGTTATTAACACAGTTAACACAGCAGGTAAAAGTTGGTCTGTGTTCTGGTTTGTACCATAGACCTCGTGCAATAGTTCAAATGTATCGCAAGAATATTTGAACTGTTGCATTCTATAGTAGTGTCTAACATCCTTGGAACTGTTTTGATTAATATAATGTTTGGTTAGGATTTGAGTGTTTTCTATTATGGCACGAGGAAAAAGTAAATTTAAAGGGAAACGAGGAAAAGGACAAAAATTTGCAGGAAAAAATCATAAGAAAAAGAAAACCTACAGTTTATTTGACAAGAAAAATGCAAAAAGAGAGCAACATGAAAATCATAAACGAGAAGAACCTGATAGAAAACGCCAAAAAATTGAGAAATTTGTGCCCCCAATTGAAAAAGAGTCATCATCTGAAAGCGAGGAAGAAGAAAACCACATGCAAAAACTTTTAATGGCATTAAATCAAGATTCAATAAAGAAAAATGTAGCTATAGACTCTGATTCTTCAGATTTGGAAGAAGAATGTAGTGATGCAAGTGAGGGTTATTTGAGTCACTTAGAAGAGAATGTTACTGAAGACTTTCCTGAAGATGTAGATATTAAGTCAAATGTGTTGCATGACAGTGATGTGGATGAGAAAAAAGAAATAGAAACTGAAATTCCAGTAGAAGATGATATGTCTGTAGATGCTAAGGACTCTTTTTCAGAGCACCTTTTATATGATTTATCTGAGAAATTATTAGAGTCATTGCAAAAAAATCCTGTCCCTTCTGTAATGAAAGAAGTTGAGTGGAAAGAAATAGGAACATTGAAAATACAAATTCCTGAGTTTGAACAATTACAAAATCAAAGTTATTTGGTTTTAGGAGAGAATAAACTCTTTGCCCCTATGGGCAAAATTCCTACAAAAATTAAACCAAGTGATCAATATGCTGACAATACATTTATAAAACCTCAAATTATAAACAACATACATACTGCAAATATGTCTTTAAAACAAGGAACAGAAAGCAATTCATTTTTCACCCCTTTACAAATTGAAATATTCTCTATTATTAACAATTACCAAGATTTTTATTATCCTAAAAGAAATTTAGAAAACGGTGAAGAAATTAGGTTTGTGTATTGTTTGCATGCTGTAAATCATATTTTGAAAACTAGATCTAAAATACTGCATCACAATGCTAAATTGACACAAAGAGGTGATGTGCCTGAAGAATTTCGTGATCAAGGCTTAGTGAGACCAAAGGTAAGAAGATATATAAATTATTGCTAAATAAAGTTTATTTTATTTGAATGTATTGTAAGAAATATGTTTTAATATTTTTTTATACAAGTTTTTATATAGTAGTATTTCTTATTTGCAGGTGCTTATCTTGGCTCCATTCCGAGATTCAGCCTATAGAATTGTTAATTTTATAATTAATAGCCTTTTCAAAGAAGATAAGGGAAATGTTATTAACAAAATTAGGTTTATTGAGGAATTTACTGGCCATGAACTCACATTACCTAAGAAAAACCCAAAACCAGAAGATTATGAAAAGCTTTTTGTTGGAAATTCAGGGGATGAATTCAAAATTGGCCTTACTATTACCAAGAAGAGTTTAAAGGTAAAATAATTTTGTATTAAAAAGATGTTTATCATCATTTTGTTGATTTATTTTTAACTTTTTTTTGCAGCTTTTTGCTGACTTTTATTCTTCC
>NW_020439170.1:383034-386245 GCF_000699045.2 Agrilus planipennis | reverse complement strand
CATATTTATACTTATTGAGATAATAATCATAGTGCTTTTACATAGCAAACTAAAACTAAAATTGGCTTTCACAAATAGTTACCTAAAGGAAATATATATTACAAAATAATAAAAGAAATTATTGTAATGGCTAAAATTTTAGTCAAAATTAAAAAGAAAATGTTTTGAAATATGTATTAGACGTAAAATATATTAATTAATACTAAAATAAAAGTATTACATCAATCATAATAATACAATTTCCATTTTTCTCATTTTTAACGTATTATTAAAGTGCTTTTTACTCCCATTTTGACGTTAATTCTTGTAATAATTAATTTTTATGGCCTTCCTAACAAAAATTCAGAGCAACTTAGGAGATTGAAGAATAATTAAGATCGAAACTAGTCTAAATATTTAAAAATAATCTACCTGTAGTGCATATTCTTATAAGCATTTTTTATTATAAAATTTTAAAGGAAAAACATTAAATTTGTTTAGAACATTACCGTTATCACTTAATAGAGACTTTTTTAATTTCACGATATTAGATATTAGGTACCTAATCATCTAATTAAAGTGACGGCGGGGTTTATTAGTGCTCGCGGGAATTAAGGTAGTTAATTAGAAAAATCCAATAATGAAAAACCAATTGTGATGTACGTATGTAAAGGTCTCTACCAGGTAATTACTAACAGAAAAATGACCGTGTACTTTTTATATCCTAGTGGCATCTCTGCAAGTTTATTTATTTAGTTTTTATTTTATAATTAACTTATTATATGGAAGTACCTACTATATTTACTAAGTATCTATGTGTAGGAAAATGTGATTATTTAAAAAGTAACATTAATGTTGTTATTAACACAGTTAACACAGCAGGTAAAAGTTGGTCTGTGTTCTGTCGTAGCTGCCTGCGACGCGCTGATGAGATCCAAAATTATCGAAATCGCGATCCGTATCTGGCAGTTTCGACAGAATACAGACCACTTCGAATTATTTTATTTAGTAACATTAATGTTTATTTCAAAATACATTTCTTAATATCAATTTTCTAATTACAAGTCCATCACTTATAATTTCTATTTAAAACTTTGCAACCTTTGATAAAATATCTACTTGCTATTTAAAAAAACATTCGACCTCATATTTTTTAATCTTGCCGACTATTTAGTGCGATTTTATGACCCATCTTAGATCTGGTACGCTAATAAACATAAATGTTCATTGGAAAAATCAGCATAAAACAGTTTCATTTACAGTGATGATATATTTACAAATGGTTGAAAAAGCACCCCAGCAGGGTCGGATCCAGGAGTACCTCAAGGCTTGCTGACAAGTTTGCCTTGAAGGAATGTAGAAAATTCGAATGTAACGTCGATTTGATTAATTACGTCATACGAATTTCATGATTTCTAGAACACCCCGTTTCTTCAATATCAGGAAGATCATGAATAAGATACAGACAAATGTTAGCAAAATTAGCTAGATTTGACATGTAACGAAACGCTTTCTAAATTATAACACATTTTTTAGGGTAAGAGTAAGGATAATTATTTTTATTCGTAACTCTTCGAATACGAAGGTGACGAAAATCGAATTACACCTTACTTTGTTTATTCTTTATTGATGGTTGGTTAGATTTGTATATTTTTCTGATGAGAACAGGACATAAAAACAATGTGTTTGCCTGTGCTAGAAAATTGGTTCAATTTGAAGTAAAAGGCCAAGGTTTATCTACTCCGATTATAACGAAGCGATGTCTCAAAAACAAAATAAATAACAAAGCAATTTTCTTTTTGTTCCTGTGAACTGAATATCTATACATATAAAATGTTTATTGGCAAATTTATAGTCGTTGGGCATGAAATTAATACGTTAACATCTTCTTCATTTGAAAAGATAATCCCTTACTCAAATACATACGATTATCTACTTATCCCTTCTGGTTCTCCAAATATAGATTTTCAATGTAATACTTTTTTTGGTATAAATTTTGTGCATTTTTAATGAATATTGATAAAAAAATAATTAATTTGCAACAGGAAGAAAGTTTTTGAAACACATTTAATTGATTAATTTATATACTGGGTATCTATCGTAATATTTGGTGAAGGTAGATAACAAAAATGAAACATGATTTAATGAATGTTATCTTAAAACAAAAGAAATTCCTGTTAACTTCTTACTAATAAATAACAAATGGTTATAACCAGGCAGTAAAATATTCGCGAACAATTTGAAAACTGCAAAATTAACTTATTAGCTTTCCTTGAATTAAGTATNATCCTGTCCCTTCTGTAATGAAAGAAGTTGAGTGGAAAGAAATAGGAACATTGAAAATACAAATTCCTGAGTTTGAACAATTACAAAATCAAAGTTATTTGGTTTTAGGAGAGAATAAACTCTTTGCCCCTATGGGCAAAATTCCTACAAAAATTAAACCAAGTGATCAATATGCTGACAATACATTTATAAAACCTCAAATTATAAACAACATACATACTGCAAATATGTCTTTAAAACAAGGAACAGAAAGCAATTCATTTTTCACCCCTTTACAAATTGAAATATTCTCTATTATTAACAATTACCAAGATTTTTATTATCCTAAAAGAAATTTAGAAAACGGTGAAGAAATTAGGTTTGTGTATTGTTTGCATGCTGTAAATCATATTTTGAAAACTAGATCTAAAATACTGCATCACAATGCTAAATTGACACAAAGAGGTGATGTGCCTGAAGAATTTCGTGATCAAGGCTTAGTGAGACCAAAGGTAAGAAGATATATAAATTATTGCTAAATAAAGTTTATTTTATTTGAATGTATTGTAAGAAATATGTTTTAATATTTTTTTATACAAGTTTTTATATAGTAGTATTTCTTATTTGCAGGTGCTTATCTTGGCTCCATTCCGAGATTCAGCCTATAGAATTGTTAATTTTATAATTAATAGCCTTTTCAAAGAAGATAAGGGAAATGTTATTAACAAAATTAGGTTTATTGAGGAATTTACTGGCCATGAACTCACATTACCTAAGAAAAACCCAAAACCAGAAGATTATGAAAAGCTTTTTGTTGGAAATTCAGGGGATGAATTCAAAATTGGCCTTACTATTACCAAGAAGAGTTTAAAGGTAAAATAATTTTGTATTAAAAAGATGTTTATCATCATTTTGTTGATTTATTTTTAACTTTTTTTTGCAGCTTTTTGCTGACTTTTATTCTTCC
>NW_020439170.1:370732-377310 GCF_000699045.2 Agrilus planipennis | reverse complement strand
ATATAATAATTATATTTTATTCTTTTCGAACTTTTAAACTTTCTTACATATAAGTCTTCTTCAAACTAATCCAATCAACAAAAAAACACGTAACATATTTATACTTATTTAATTAAAATAAAAACCACAAAATAAGTTAAAGAAACCTTATATTATGTCCTATAAATATATCTGAGCAGTTAGTGTGCTTCTTGTTCCAATTTTGAAAAAAGTATTATCAAAGAGTCATTCAAATAGCATCGGTTTTAAAATTAAAAACTAATGACAAGACTTTTATTATTATTATTATTATTGTTATTAAACTCTTATTAAGAGGCAAGTGTTCATACGATTTTACGGGAATTTTTCGATAGAATGGAAAAAATAGTCTTCTAGTTGATTTTAAATTAAAATACGTTGTTACATTTTTTAGAAATTATTTATTACTATTTTGTTAGGAGGGGTAGAGGTGGACATAGATCGGATTACTATCCACAAATACTTAAGGATGTGGGATGAGTAAATACCTTTTATCTACTATTGAACAAAAGGCCTCATTTTAACAACAATCCTACGCTAAAAAGCTATTTAATTTTGGCGGAGGTGCCTGCCATGTATTATTATTTATCGAGCAGAAGCCGAATAAATTAGCAGATCGCAACTAGTTCAGAAGGAGAAGAAGCCTAATAATACGAAGATTATTTTGGCATTCGTTTACGTAAATTGTTTAAATTGTTTCTCGTCAAATGCCGAACTTTCTGACACGTGCAATAGCCGAAGTCGGCCATTGTTCAAAAGGGTTTGTCACAACGCGTTACGAACATGTGGAAATGCATCCATCTCATTTCTTTCAATGTGCCGAATTAAATGAGAAAAGCAATTTTATTATTTTATTACGTACACGTCCGTTAATAAAATAATCTTCAGAACCTACCTTTAGTTTTAGTAGTATTTTTATCGAGCTTACTATTTTCTAAATCAGTATCATTTTCAGTTGGATTAGAAACTGGTAGTACTGATTTTTCCATTTTCTTTTTATCATTTCCTTTATTTCTCTCCATGGCTCTTTTGTATAATCGGTACAAGGAAAATCTGATGTTGTTGTTGTTGTCACTGCTATTGAGGACGTCAGTCTCGAATAAATTGTTTTCTACTTTAATTTTATTATCAATCGAACTAATATCGGTATTGTTTTCATTATTTGTATCAATAAAATTTTCGCCGTTTTCGTCTGTATTATTTCCTGCGTTTTCTATAGGCGATTGTATTAAATTGCTTGTAAGCAAACCTTTGTCTTTTAAAATTTTCTTTTCCTTAATGTAAACGTATTGTTCATATTGGTGGAAGTTTGGACCCTGTGTTAATGCGTTAGCAACGGGATATGTTTTCTGAGCCAAAGTTGGCTGAGCATCGTACATGAAAATGTAGTAGGCTGATAAAAATATGGCTGCCATCGATACTGATAGCATATAGGCTATGACGGTTAGTATTCTTATCAGTTTTGATTGCTTTTTGGGCTGGAATGGGTCAGGGCTGGGGGCAGTTGGCCCAGTAGGACCACTGTCCTCTCTAATAGCGTTGCTACCTTCTTGTGACATTAATGCAATTACAGCAGATATTAAGATTTATCTGAAATTGACAATACTTATTACAATCAATATTTATTTGGTTATCATTTGTTTTGCATCATTTATTTTTCATTCGATTTTATGATTTTGGAGTTATATTCAGTTACAAATGGAAAGAACTGATCAGTCTTGCTTTATTTACTGCTAGTAGAAATTTTCATAAAATCTGCTTCATTTGTTAATTTCTAAAGACTGAGTAGCGTGTACTTTCCCCGCAACACACATATTTCATTCCGCTATCACCGGAAATGAATATCTACTCACTTATATTAAATAGAACATAAAAATTTTTTACTACCGGAATGAACCCTTTCTAATAATTTAAAAGCACTTTATGAAATACTTATAACGATATTTTATTGCAAAAAGTACAAACGAGAGGCACTAAAAATCATGATAAGAACTTTTTAAAGGCGTTCTTTAAAATTTGCTTAAAGGCGCCATATGTATTGTGTATATGTTTTTAGTGCCCTGTCCTATTAAAAAAATTAAAAAAGTATTTTACGTATACCGCGAAATGTAAATTACTTTAAGAATTCATTTCTATAATAAAAAATTGCATGTTCTGTTAAAAAAACTGCTTTAGACTTAATTTCTAATATAACCGGAAGTGACCGAATGTCGAAAATATTTTAATTGAAAATACTAAACCAAATTAAAAACTTCATATAAATCTTAATTTTAACAACTTTGATATGTTAAATAATTAATTGTTTTTGTAAAAACATAAAAACATTCTAATTGATTTTATTCAAGAATATTATATATAATAACAATTTAGATGTAATAAAAAGAATTGTAGTTTACTTTACCTTACCGTAAAAGTTCCTTCTGGAACATGTTTGATCACATAGTTTATCAGAAATTGCGTTAGGTACCAAAAAATAAATTACTTTTTCTAACTGGAATTGGTTGTGTTTTTGAGCACCGCGTTTGGTTCAACTGTTTCAGTTTTGAACCATGTGTTTATCTGTTATAGTTACATATGATTTGGGCGCCGCAGGGGCGTCGCGGCGGCTGCATGCGTTTTGCACGACTGCGTACTTCTCTTATCTCATTAAAGAATAAACATACTCAACGCAAAAAAATATTGTAAATTTCTTTATGGATAGGTAATTAAATGCCACAATATAAACAATCAAAGGAATTTATTATTGCGTTTATATTAATTACAATTCTCACAGTTTCATCCTACAACCAATTTAAAGAATACGTATATATATTATATATGTATGTATGTTTAAAGAGTATTTTTTTAAAAATGTAATTAATATTAAGTGCGTGAATAGAATATATAATATCGCGTTAACGACATATACACATATTTTAAGGATGAGATAAATGTTTTTGGTGGAGGATTAGTAAAAATGGGTAATGTATACATACAAATATAAGTATAAGTATGTTTATTTGAAATTATATTATGAAATTTCTAATATAAATAAAGTCCTTTTTATGCCTTGGATATTGCGTAAGACAATTTGACGCAATAGGTAACACAAATTGGATATTTTTTGTGACTCTATAGGTATGTAATTTAATAAATTGAAGCTTTTATAATCACTCTTGTCAATAGATCTAGTTTCATAGTCTGATGCTTCAAAAAATCGATAGCTTTATCGTTGCTTTGCTAGCTCATACAAGTGCATAGCAATTCTTTTTTGTGTATACCCCTTAAGAATTTTTTGTACAGAATTGAAGGGAATCAACGCTTTAAAAAAATATTTAAAAAAGTCGAATTGTTTTTAAAATAAATAATTCAGTTAATAAAAATTTGTAATTAGAACACGTAAAAGAATATTTGTGGTACATTTGAAAATAAATAATGTAAAAAAAAAACTTTAGATAAGTTTTTGCTTTCTTTTTTGAGTTGTTATGGATGGTGTTCTTTGTTATCTTTCTTTGAGATGGTCTTTTGACCTTCAGATGGAATGTAACAAAGATTATTACAATTACATATGCTTTTATTTTGAAATAATTTTTGAAAAACTCTGGTTTTCTTAATTATTGCAATCAAATTTGTAAGCAAACTACGAAAAAATAAAAAAAAAATTAAGTGTTTATGTTTTATTTAATTTAAATATTTACAGCTGCTGTCACTTATGTAAAGCATGTAAAAGACAAATATAATGATGATGCATTACAATGGTAAGCTTATCAAGAAGTTTTAACATTAATTCTGGGGTAAGTTTATATAAATTGTAAACATTTGTACACAACAAAAATTGTAATTGCCTAACGTTTCATTTTCGTACCATTTCATACAACAGTCACATCCTCACATCTATAATCTGTGTATGTTTGTATCTAGACCAATGATTAACCTGAATCTATCTCATAACCTCCATTTGAAGCATAAGAAATTGTATGTTGTGTTTTATTTTTAGGGTGCTACTTTTTTCGACGAATCCGTAAATATGGATGATACAAGAAATTTATTGCCAATTTTTGAATCTTATGGACTATTTCGTCCCCTTAAAACAATTTATCCCTTCACATTACAGCTATTGTTTACTGTAGCTTTAGAAATTACAGCAATAGTTTTTGCTATTAGGCACCCTGATGAAAACAGCAAGTGTAGAGAATATTTTATCATAATTTACATGCACGTAGGACTGTGGTTCTTTTCATTAGTAAATATACATTTCAAATTAATTAAAAATGGATATTGATTCCTAATTTTTAGATTGTTGACCAAGTTGTAAGGATCCATCATTATCAGTTGCGTATGAGTGGATACCTAGAATTTTACAAAAAAACACAGGTTCATCATCGTTTGCCTCTGTATGTAATTAGTTTGTGGAATGCAGTAATACTGTTTATACAGGTACTGATGCAGCATTTTTATTCTGACAATTTTGCGGATAAATGTATAAAAAGTGGTCTCTTGTCTCCAATAAGTTACATAGCAGCCCTTATTACAATTGAAACATGTGTAATAGCAGGAGTTAACATAAATTATATTGGTAAGCACCTTTAATTTACATTTACTAAAAACTGAGTTTAATAAGTTATCTAAAATATGTTTTATTTATTAATTTTTTTTATTGTTTCCTGTATTCTAATAACTCATGACATTTAGATTCACCCCAATAGCTAAATACAATTACTAAGGTGGTCAAACATGGCCCTTTGTAGCTTTTTTACCAATTTTTTGTATCCCATTTTAAAATATTTTCATTGATGTGTAAGTATGTATGTATAGTCTAAAAGAAAAAATTTGATTAAAATAAGAATAAGAAACAATAAGTTAAATTTTTCTAAGAATCTTATTAAACTTACTGTTGCCACTACAACATTTTTATACCCTTGTTGACCCTAGTCCTTTATAAGTAACATTTACTAACAATTAATTGTTCAGAGCAGACTAATTAGTATGAATGTTCATATCAGTTTAAGAGTAAGGCGAGTGGTTTCTAAAGTATGTCTAATGTCATAATAATTTACTATTGATTACATGTGATTGTGGATTATAATATATCTTTTGTTGACTTTATACTGACTTTAAGAATACCGAATATCACCTATGATTATGGTTTATATGTAATAATTTATAATGGACCTTAGCCCATGTACATTTTTAAATAAATAAATACATTGTTACAGTTAGGGTAAGGGAGTTTAATACAACTCAGCCACCTCCTGATGTACAAAAAGAAGAATGGAATGCATGCTCATCTCATGAACAGTTTGCACAGGGTGAAATAGGATACAGACCACCTGGAGACAAAATATATGATCTTATAGAAAAACAGGTGTGACCTTTTTAATTATTGTTTTTACTAAATTTTTTATGTTAATTGAATTGTACTTAATATGTATTTTAATTATTGTTAATATTAATCTTTTAGGCTGATCTAATTCGACATTTAAAAGATCATAACGCACAACTGGCAGAAAAGTTAATGGTTTTAAATGCCCAACTTCAAGCACAAAAAGGAAGAAGAATCACAAATCAACAAGACAACGCCGTTGCTACAATTTAATATGTTATTTGGGTAAGATAGAGAATGTATTGAATTATTGTTGAATAATTTGTTGCAGTTTTTCATTTGATAGTTTTTTTTTGTTGATACTAACATTAAAATAATTTGTAAGTAATTATTGGTTTTGTCTGTCGATATTATTAGGTGTTGAATGTATATTTTATAAAATATACTTTTCACGCTACTTTTTTATAAAACGGATAAAAATAGTNCAAAGAAGGTATTCCTCCAGACCAACAACGTTTGATTTTTGCCGGTAAACAATTGGAAGATGGTAGAACATTGTCTGATTACAACATTCAGAAAGAGTCCACCCTCCATTTGGTTTTACGACTTCGTGGAGGTATGCAAATTTTTGTTAAAACGTTAACTGGAAAAACCATCACACTGGAAGTAGAACCATCAGACACAATTGAAAACGTCAATATTTTAATTTTTGTGTAATTTCAGGGTTTTTACTGTTGACTATTTTATTATTCTTTGTTTATTTTGGTGGTTAAACTTAGCCATTTTTTCGTATTAAACGAAACGGGATACCAATATTTTTCTTTTAGATTACACATTCTTATACATCTAACAAGAACAACGTATTCCAGAATCTGAACGATACCTTCATTGGCTAAACATGGAATACATCTGTAATAATAGAAAATACAATTAATAGTAAAAATGCTAAAAATTTGGGCATCATAATGGTTGATTTGAGCTATTGAAGTGATCTTATGTTTCAATTTTGAATAACAAAAAAACTAATAAAAGAAATTTTTTAGGAAACTTGTTAAACTCACTGTTATGGGGGTCGTTTTCATACACTTATTGATCCTAGTCATTTGTAATAGAATCTCTCTTATTTAATTTTTTTAATATAATTAATACTGTATTACGTTTTGCAACACTTATAATCTGTTCTTCACAAAAACTAAACATGTAACAAATTGAAGTGATTCTTATGATAGGTATATTTAAAGATTATGTTTTAAATTTT
>NW_020439170.1:360161-365024 GCF_000699045.2 Agrilus planipennis | reverse complement strand
AAATTTATTAGAAAGGTATTGGCTGTTACTAAAAAATAACTAAATACTTATATTCTATGTAAACATTTTAGAGAAAAAAGGCTACAAAAGATAAAGTATAATTCACAGTAAACTTTTTATAAGTAGAATTCCTAGAAATATATGTCACGCTACGATTGCAAAGAGAATGGGTTGCATAAGATTAAGCAATCATTAAATGACAAACTTTTTGACAGTAAACATATGTGAACAAAAATATATTTTTGTAAATCGACTCATCACCATAGTCATAGACCAGCATTTCAGTAGTTTTCTAGGAAGACCCTTCGAATTTTCCAACAGCAAGAAAAAATGGCAGCAAAATCGACTGATGATATATTAAGAAACGAAAAAGCTATGGAACAGTGCTATGAAAATTTAATTGTTATAGATATTGGAGCAAATTTGACCAATAAAAAATATAGCAGAGATTTGGATTCTGTTATTCAGCGGGCAAAAGACGCAGGTAATTTATTAATAAACCATTCTCAGGAGTGATTTAAAGTATAAACTTTATAGGCGTCCAGAAAATAATGGTAACAGGGACATCTGTAAAAGCTAGCAAAGAAGCCTTGAGATTAACAAGAATATATCCTGGTACATTGTATTCTACTGCAGGTATTTGTCTCCAGTTAACCAACATGAGATACTTTAAATTTAATATTTATAGGTATACATCCTCACGATGCAAAGTCTTACACTGATGAGTCCTGGAATGAGTTGGTCTCTATTGCTCAAAATCCAGAATGTGTAGCTGTTGGAGAATGTGGTTTGGATTATAATAGAAATTTCTCAGAACCACAAGAGCAAAGGAGGGTCTTCCGAAAACAAGTATGCACCAAGTTAATGTATGTTATTTTTTTATTATTGATTTTTTAAATTCTAGATTGAGTTGGCTTGTAACATTCAAAAACCCCTTTTTGTTCATGAAAGAGATGCTCATGAGGATCTTTTAGAAATATTAGGAGAATACAGTAGTCGTTTACCACCTGTTGTTATACATTGTTTCACAGGTACTTCTGAACATGCCTTAAATTATTTGGACAAAGGATTTTACATAGGATTAACAGGTAAACTGTAATAAACTGTACCTCTTTTAAGATTTACTTGATCAATTTTCAATTAATTTTGTATGCAAAATTTTTGACAGGTTATTTATGTAAGGATAAGTCTGACAAAGGTGTTCGTAAACTCCTTGTTGAAAACACAATACCATTAGATCGTCTATTGGTGGAAACTGATGCTCCATTTATGTATCCCAACACACGTGCCTCTAAACTTCCAGTTCATGTAAAAGATGGACTATCAGAAAGGTAAAATTCTATTATTATATTTTACCCTGTGTAGAATAGTTTTTTCTTTTCTTGGATTTTTTTCTTTTTTTCTGANGTAAATAATTGTATTGTAAAATTTAATTAGATATTACAGTGACCACATGTACTTTTTTGCTGGAAAGTACCTTCTTTTCAAACAGTGCTCTACAGATTTTTCAAGTACATTTAAATGCACCTTTTTCTAAAGATACATAAAATTTATGTTTTACTTTCTATTTACTCATAAATTAAGAAATAATTTTACTGTAAGATGCTACTAAAATATTTTTTCAGGTCCATGACATTTTTACACCGATACTGTACATTTCAACGCAATGAACCCTGTTCTTTGCCAGCCATTGTGGAAATGATTGCTGCCTTCATGAACAAAAAGCCTGAAGAAATTGCTTTATCGACTTCATTCAATGCTTTAAAATTATTTGGGCTGTCACAGTAAATGATGGGTTACAGAAATTATTCTTGAGCAAACAAAAGGTGTTTTCAGTAGGAAAAATAAGAGCCACATTGACTTGACAAGTTTTAAAATACAAGAAAAATTGGTGAATGTTGTGTGAGTTGTTTAACAGATATTTTTAATTGAAAAAGGGCAGGTTAAACCCGGAGTTTCTTGTCTCCAGTAATTTTTTATTCTTATTGCTATTATTTGCCATTATTTACCTATTTAATTAACCACATTATGGCTTAACGTTTGCTGATCTCTGTTTCTATATTGATATGTAATTTTTATTTGAACCCAAATGTTCCAGCTGCAAGTATGATAAATGGCAGCTTCATAATAATTAAGCAGTTAAGATTATTATTTCTATTAGGAAAAAATAAGAATATCATTTTGATATTTTATCTCCATTGATAAGATGATGAAGTCGATAAAGTCGATTGGAATAAATAAAAAATAATCTTAAACGTAAATATCGAATTCGAAATTGTGTAATTTTAGCTAAATTTATTTACGGGAGTTTCCTACATAATTTAATGATTGAAGAAGAAATAAGGAACAACGACAGAAAAAGTGGAAACAATCAAATCAAAACGTATTGTTTAGTAATCGTTCTGTATATTATCGTGCTAACCCGTTACATGTATATTTTTTTACAACATGGTATGTAGAATACCGTTTAATAAAAGTGATTTTAATTATTAATTTCTATTTGATGTTTTTACATTTATTTGAAGTTTACGTGTTGACTGTGTATATATAATGATTAATTAACGGTTCTGTATTTTCTGTAGAGGAAATTAAATACTATTTTATGTTGTATTTGAATATTAGTAACTGCTACATAATATGTTTATACAAATACGTCTGAGAAACATCTTGCCATGTATTGCCTTTATTGTGATACGAAACAGTTGTCTTTAAAACGGTGCCTTATGTAGCAAAAATTTTGTAAATAAATATTTATTTTTATGAATAATCTCTGGCTCATTTTACACCATTAGGAATCCTTTTTCTTTTTCTCCATTATCTCAGTTGATATAAAAAAAAATTATTATTAGTATTATGGATGTACTACTAACAAGGATAAGCCATTTGAATAAAAAATTTATGTTAATCGTAAGATGATTGCTTGGTTGTTTGATGCATTTAACATACAGTTTTTAATTGTTATTATACAATAATTCTTTTTCATATCTTTAACTAACGTTTCAAAAAATGATCGTATAAAATTAATATTGTCATTCGACCTATTAAATGGAAAAAACCTGAATTAACTTTTAACATTTCCCAACGGTCAAAACAAATGCAAAGTGCATGTTTGTAGGTATTAACAAACAAATAAAACACGTGTTACCATGAATAGTAAACAACATGATAAGCAAATAATGATAAATCTGAAAAATACACTTTTAAAATGTATTGGCTGTTTTCGATTTAATTAAGAATCCTATTTTTGAATATAGCACTTTGAAACTCGCCAATATTATATACAAGTTGCCTAAACTTTATTGAAAGAATATTTATCATAATAATATTTATTTAGCAATTGAAAATAACATTTTTGTTTTACACAAACGAAATTAATGTAATTATCCTTTATTCAATTACCATTTACCTGGTAATACGATAACGACAATAACCAATTACTGATGTCATTAAATTAAATTAGATGTAATAATCTTTTAATAGAAAATATTACGTAAATTATATTTAGAAGTTTGTATACATATGTATAATGCATATTATAAATTATGCATGTATAAATTATAAATAGACGATAGGAAAATTAAAATACAATATATTTCACTTTCCCACGTATTGGTAAAAAATTATTTAATAGGTACTTAATATAGGTACATTCATAATTAAAACATTTAAAGAAACATACAGATATTTCAAATATTTTTCTGATTTATTATCTACATACCTATTTCTTTAATGTTTTTAGTATATTGAATTAGCGCGTATTTTTTGCAACCGACTTGTGATCTGTTGATAAAAACATAAATTGCAAAAGATGATGAAATACAATAACGTACAATGAACAATTTTATGGAAGTTAAAGTGTACATATCGTGTGATAATACATATGTAGGTACGTATAATACAAATATGTAAATATGTGTTTATACATATGTATCTACGCATGAAAAGTTTAAACAATAACTATGAGACACTTCCATATTATTTGTAGTACCTAATGTTTATATTTTATCGTGTTATCATTACTTGCCATATAATACCTGTACTCCTGTACATTATGTATTGTTTTTTATTTAACAATGAAAAGCAAGAAACGTTTGAAAATAAAACGAAATAAATGTTCGGGAAGAAATTGCTTTCACAAAATTTTATGACTGAAACAAATTTAATAATTTTAAGTAACCAATGAAATGATTTTCTTTGTTTTTTCTTTAATCTATCGTTGGTCACACGATTTTTATTTTCTTTATTAAGGAAATGTAAATATGTATTTAAAAATGTATGCATGTTAAATACATGTTCGTTCAACCAATTGGGCCAATGACACCCGGATATTTTTAAAGGCATTGAAATAAAACAATGCTAATGAAATAAAACAAAAAAAATAATTTCCATATTGCTAGTATATTTAGGTGAAAATAACGAAGATAGTGGTAATAAATTTTATATGTGATTTTTAATTGTTCATTCTTTACAAAATGCAAGTCATCGCAGTGAATAATCTATGATAGTGAATAATAATTAACGATAGACATAGACGAAAAATTAGATTAGAAATATAAATCAATACTCTGCTATAAAGTAGGCTGACAATCACCTGATCAATTCAAACGAGACGTTTCCCGCGAATATATACTTTTATGATTTTTTTAATGTATTAACAAAAATTAATTAAGTTCAATTAGATTTATGATATAGAGTCCATAATTGGTTTCTAATATAAAATATTTTTAAAATTGCGCGTATTTCTGGAAAAATCGTGAATAATTATCAGAAATAGCAACTGGGTTTGAGATTATCTTGTGGTGGGGAGAGGAAAGTATAAAAGCCTGCCACCATTTTCATTTCACTAAACCCTGTAAACAACAA
>NW_020439170.1:345760-358066 GCF_000699045.2 Agrilus planipennis | reverse complement strand
ATTTTTAGCTTATGATGATTAAAGTAGGAAATAAAAAAAGTTATTTATGTTTTAAACATATTTTCACAAAAAGCCTGTATAGTATCGATGAACTTGTTCTTATGATCATTATTTATTAACAAAGTAAGTACATGTAATAACGATGAATTTGGTGAATTTATATGTGAATATATTATTATTATTATTAAACAGCTGCCTGTTGTAATGCTTGTAAGTATTTTACAATTTTATATATAATGAAAACGTTAAATTAAAAGTAGGTAAATATTGCAATAAACTTTCAATTTACCTGTATTTTCGTCAGAGGTAAATATTTATTCTTCCATAGATGCCACTTTAGAAATCAAATGTCCACAAAAGTATTAAAGTGTTTCCTGTTACTCTATTTTCTAATTATTGTCCTAAATTGTTAATTGTTTACAAATGATAAAATACCTTGCCTCTACAGTACTTACAGGTGCTGCCCTTTATGGTATTTAGTAAGTGAATACTTGGTGAATATAAAGATTGAAAAGATGGTTGCAATAATAAAATTTTAGCAGGTACTTTTATGGAGGAATTTGTCGTTGTACTACAAGATTAGATGGATTAGTCATTATAATAACAGGCCCTACATCTGGAATTGGTAAAGCTTTATCTTTTTTGTTAGTTGAAAGAGGTGTGTACATTTAATTGATTAATTTTTATTATTTAGTTTTAGTAACATAAAATTGTTGTAGGAGCCTCATTAGTTTTGGCATGTAGAGATCTTGAAAAAGGCAACCAATTAAAAAACAAATTGAAGAAATATAATAGCAACTTGTTAAGACACTAACTGGTAAAACAATCACACTGGAAGTAGAACCGTCAGACACAATTGAAAATGTGAAGGCCAAGATCCAGGACAAAGAAGGTATTCCTCCAGACCAACAACGTTTGATTTTTGCTGGTAAGCAATTGGAAGATGGTAGAACATTGTCTGATTACAACATTCAGAAAGAGAGTACCCTCCATTTGGTTTTACGTCTTCGTGGAGGTATGCAAATTTTTGTTAAAACGTTAACTGGAAAAACCATCACACTGGAAGTAGAACCATCAGACACAATTGAAAACGTTAAGGCTAAGATCCAGGACAAAGAAGGTATTCCTCCAGACCAACAACGTGTTTAAACAATAACTATGAGACACTTCCATATTATTTGTAGTACCTAATGTTTATATTTTATCGTGTTATCATTACTTGCCATATAATACCTGTANCTCCAGACCAACAACGTTTGATTTTTGCTGGTAAGCAATTGGAAGATGGTAGAACATTGTCTGATTACAACATCCAGAAAGAAAGTACCCTCCATTTGGTTTTACGTCTTAGAGGTGGAATGCAGATTTTTGTTAAGACACTAACTGGTAAAACAATCACCCTTGAGGTAGAACCGTCTGACACAATAGAGAACGTAAAGGCTAAAATTCAAGATAAAGAGGGTATTCCACCAGACCAACAAAGATTAATTTTTGCTGGCAAGCAGCTTGAAGATGGTAGGACATTGTCTGATTACAACATCCAGAAAGAATCCACCCTTCATTTAGTTTTGCGTCTTAGAGGAGGTATGCAAATTTTCGTGAAGACCCTCACTGGTAAAACGATCACTTTAGAAGTTGAACCATCAGATACAATTGAGAATGTTAAAGCAAAAATTCAAGACAAAGAAGGCATTCCACCAGATCAGCAGAGGTTAATCTTTGCAGGAAAACAACTGGAAGATGGTCGTACCCTCTCCGATTATAATATTCAAAAAGAATCCACTCTCCATTTGGTACTCAGATTGAGAGGAGGAATGCAGATCTTTGTAAAGACTCTTACTGGAAAGACCATCACTCTAGAAGTTGAGCCATCTGATACAATTGAAAACGTTAAAGCTAAAATTCAAGACAAGGAAGGTATTCCTCCAGACCAACAACGTCTAATTTTTGCTGGGAAGCAGTTAGAAGATGGTCGCACCCTTTCTGACTACAATATTCAAAAAGAATCGACTCTGCATTTAGTTTTGCGTCTCAGAGGTGGTATGCAAATCTTCGTCAAAACATTAACTGGTAAAACTATAACCCTTGAAGTAGAGCCATCTGATACAATAGAAAACGTCAAAGCCAAAATTCAAGACAAGGAAGGTATCCCACCAGATCAACAACGTCTTATTTTTGCCGGGAAACAGTTGGAAGATGGACGAACCCTTTCAGATTATAATATTCAGAAGGAATCTACATTACATTTGGTATTGAGGCTTCGAGGTGGTATGCAAATTTATGTTGAAACAAAAATTTAAGACAAAGAGGGCATTTCTAATTAATTTCGATATTTTCTATATTTAAGGTTTTTGTACCTTTTAAAGAATACTGAAATAAAAGTTCTTCAAATTTATTATTTTTTTTTATTATATATAATGTCCATACAAAGAAGTTCAACACTGTTTACTGTTACTTGCTTGTGCAAGTCCCTGAAGAATATCTTTTTGATATTTTTCTGCTCTACGAGTTTTAAAGGTCCTAGTTGGTCGTTGTGTAGACTTTTGCTTTTGTATGCTCTTTAACTGCTCTTGAACTAGATTAACTGCATCAAAATTTTTAGGGATGTGAACATAGCGAATATTTCTAGCTTGTACAAAAAACATTTCAAATGGATATTTAATACCTACAAAATAGAACATGTATAACACAAAATAACTGAACAAGAAATTACCTCTTGAATCACAATAAATAGCATTTTCAAACTCTATATTCATATAACCATCGACATTTAAAATTTTTCCGTAGACACTATCTTCGTTCCTTAAGTCTACAACTGTATAATGATTTTCCAAAGATTTTACTAAGCAGACCATATTATTGTGAAAAAAATATAATTCTCTTTGCGAGGGTTTATCCATTTTTTTAATCACAATATTTGAATTTAAAGTGTGGTTAATAGTTAATGTTTGATGTTTTTGAAACAGGTTGGAACTTTTGTTTGTTTTGTCGAGATTTAGTTATGTATTCAAGCTCACAGAAAAGTCTGAAACAATTCTAAAATCAGAAAACATTAATTCGAATACGTCTTGAATAAAAATTATTAATACAACTATTTTTAAATTACCAATTATTAACTTGTACATGTTGTATATTCTTATTACGGCCCTGGGCCATGACCCTGAATATAAGAATAACTAAAATTGTGTCTCTGGCCTCAGGCTAGGGAGGAGAGTTGGAAGTAGGAACAGAAGCTAATTTATATAAAAAAAATTTAGCATCGGACTGTAGGAAATAAAAAAAGTTATTTATGTTTTAAACATATTTTCACAAAAAGCCTGTATAGTATCGATGAACTTGTTCTTATGATCATTATTTATTAACAAAGTAAGTACATGTAATAACGATGAATTTGGTGAATTTATATGTGAATATATTATTATTATTATTAAACAGCTGCCTGTTGTAATGCTTGTAAGTATTTTACAATTTTATATATAATGAAAACGTTAAATTAAAAGTAGGTAAATATTGCAATAAACTTTCAATTTACCTGTATTTTCGTCAGAGGTAAATATTTATTCTTCCATAGATGCCACTTTAGAAATCAAATGTCCACAAAAGTATTAAAGTGTTTCCTGTTACTCTATTTTCTAATTATTGTCCTAAATTGTTAATTGTTTACAAATGATAAAATACCTTGCCTCTACAGTACTTACAGGTGCTGCCCTTTATGGTATTTAGTAAGTGAATACTTGGTGAATATAAAGATTGAAAAGATGGTTGCAATAATAAAATTTTAGCAGGTACTTTTATGGAGGAATTTGTCGTTGTACTACAAGATTAGATGGATTAGTCATTATAATAACAGGCCCTACATCTGGAATTGGTAAAGCTTTATCTTTTTTGTTAGTTGAAAGAGGTGTGTACATTTAATTGATTAATTTTTATTATTTAGTTTTAGTAACATAAAATTGTTGTAGGAGCCTCATTAGTTTTGGCATGTAGAGATCTTGAAAAAGGCAACCAATTAAAAAACAAATTGAAGAAATATAATAGCAACAATGCAAAAATATTTGTGAAACAGTTAAATCTTCAATCATTTTCTAGTATAATTAAGTTTGCTGAGGACATTAATTCAACTTTTAATGAAATATATGCCTTGGTAAATAATGCAGGTGTATTTTTTCATGAGCAAAAACTAACTGAAGATGGTTTTGATATTACATTCCAAGTAAATTATCTTGGTAGGTGTTAAGGTTGTATTGTGTTCTTTAAGATAAGTATTTCATTTGTTTTCAGGACCATTTGTCTTAACACATCATTTGCTGAAAACGCTAAAAAAATCCGATCATGCACGTGTTGTTAATGTTGCATCTGAAGCTCATAGGACAGTAAATGTATATGATTTAAAAGCTATCACCAAGTGTCAAACTGATTTTCGAACCCACTATAAAGCTTATGGGGTATCTAAGCTTGCACTAGTGCTGTTCAGTCGACAACTTGCTAAAAAGCTAAAAAGTAAATATATTTTTTATTATAACTAATCCACAACAGTATAATTTCTCAGTTATCAATCCTTTAACATAAGATATACAGAAAGTATTTTAAGTAGTACCTATGCATGTTTAAAATTACATAGTTTCAAAGATTGACCAAGATAACTTCTGGATATATCATCTTCTTTATATTTACTTATTTATTTGTTAACAAGTATAAACCTTTTATACAAAATATTCAATATTAAATAATTACTATAACTGACACACAAAGCAAGCACACTACACTACAAAATAACNATTTATGTTGAAACAAAAATTTAAGACAAAGAGGGCATTTCTAATTAATTTCGATATTTTCTATATTTAAGGTTTTTGTACCTTTTAAAGAATACTGAAATAAAAGTTCTTCAAATTTATTATTTTTTTTTATTATATATAATGTCCATACAAAGAAGTTCAACACTGTTTACTGTTACTTGCTTGTGCAAGTCCCTGAAGAATATCTTTTTGATATTTTTCTGCTCTACGAGTTTTAAAGGTCCTAGTTGGTCGTTGTGTAGACTTTTGCTTTTGTATGCTCTTTAACTGCTCTTGAACTAGATTAACTGCATCAAAATTTTTAGGGATGTGAACATAGCGAATATTTCTAGCTTGTACAAAAAACATTTCAAATGGATATTTAATACCTACAAAATAGAACATGTATAACACAAAATAACTGAACAAGAAATTACCTCTTGAATCACAATAAATAGCATTTTCAAACTCTATATTCATATAACCATCGACATTTAAAATTTTTCCGTAGACACTATCTTCGTTCCTTAAGTCTACAACTGTATAATGATTTTCCAAAGATTTTACTAAGCAGACCATATTATTGTGAAAAAAATATAATTCTCTTTGCGAGGGTTTATCCATTTTTTTAATCACAATATTTGAATTTAAAGTGTGGTTAATAGTTAATGTTTGATGTTTTTGAAACAGGTTGGAACTTTTGTTTGTTTTGTCGAGATTTAGTTATGTATTCAAGCTCACAGAAAAGTCTGAAACAATTCTAAAATCAGAAAACATTAATTCGAATACGTCTTGAATAAAAATTATTAATACAACTATTTTTAAATTACCAATTATTAACTTGTACATGTTGTATATTCTTATTACGGCCCTGGGCCATGACCCTGAATATAAGAATAACTAAAATTGTGTCTCTGGCCTCAGGCTAGGGAGGAGAGTTGGAAGTAGGAACAGAAGCTAATTTATATAAAAAAAATTTAGCATCGGACTGTAGGAAATAAAAAAAGTTATTTATGTTTTAAACATATTTTCACAAAAAGCCTGTATCTTCGTGGAGGCATGCAAATTTTTGTTAAAACGTTAACTGGAAAAACCATCACACTGGAAGTAGAACCATCAGACACAATTGAAAACGTGAAGGCTAAGATCCAGGACAAAGAAGGTATTCCTCCAGACCAGCAACGTTTGATTTTTGCCGGTAAACAATTGGAAGATGGTAGAACTTTGTCTGATTACAACATTCAGAAAGAGAGTACCCTCCATTTGGTTTTACGTCTTAGAGGTGGAATGCAGATTTTTGTTAAGACACTAACTGGAAAAACCATCACACTGGAAGTAGAACCGTCAGACACAATTGAAAATGTGAAGGCCAAGATCCAGGACAAAGAAGGTATTCCTCCAGACCAACAACGTTTGATTTTTGCTGGTAAGCAATTGGAAGATGGTAGAACATTGTCTGATTACAACATCCAGAAAGAAAGTACCCTCCATTTGGTTTTACGTCTTAGAGGTGGAATGCAGATTTTTGTTAAGACACTAACTGGTAAAACAATCACCCTTGAGGTAGAACCGTCTGACACAATAGAGAACGTAAAGGCTAAAATTCAAGATAAAGAGGGTATTCCACCAGACCAACAAAGATTAATTTTTGCTGGCAAGCAGCTTGAAGATGGTAGGACATTGTCTGATTACAACATCCAGAAAGAATCCACCCTTCATTTAGTTTTGCGTCTTAGAGGAGGTATGCAAATTTTCGTGAAGACCCTCACTGGTAAAACGATCACTTTAGAAGTTGAACCATCAGATACAATTGAGAATGTTAAAGCAAAAATTCAAGACAAAGAAGGCATTCCACCAGATCAGCAGAGGTTAATCTTTGCAGGAAAACAACTGGAAGATGGTCGTACCCTCTCCGATTATAATATTCAAAAAGAATCCACTCTCCATTTGGTACTCAGATTGAGAGGAGGAATGCAGATCTTTGTAAAGACTCTTACTGGAAAGACCATCACTCTAGAAGTTGAGCCATCTGATACAATTGAAAACGTTAAAGCTAAAATTCAAGACAAGGAAGGTATTCCTCCAGACCAACAACGTCTAATTTTTGCTGGGAAGCAGTTAGAAGATGGTCGCACCCTTTCTGACTACAATATTCAAAAAGAATCGACTCTGCATTTAGTTTTGCGTCTCAGAGGTGGTATGCAAATCTTCGTCAAAACATTAACTGGTAAAACTATAACCCTTGAAGTAGAGCCATCTGATACAATAGAAAACGTCAAAGCCAAAATTCAAGACAAGGAAGGTATCCCACCAGATCAACAACGTCTTATTTTTGCCGGGAAACAGTTGGAAGATGGACGAACCCTTTCAGATTATAATATTCAGAAGGAATCTACATTACATTTGGTATTGAGGCTTCGAGGTGGTATGCAAATTTATGTTGAAACAAAAATTTAAGACAAAGAGGGCATTTCTAATTAATTTCGATATTTTCTATATTTAAGGTTTTTGTACCTTTTAAAGAATACTGAAATAAAAGTTCTTCAAATTTATTATTTTTTTTTATTATATATAATGTCCATACAAAGAAGTTCAACACTGTTTACTGTTACTTGCTTGTGCAAGTCCCTGAAGAATATCTTTTTGATATTTTTCTGCTCTACGAGTTTTAAAGGTCCTAGTTGGTCGTTGTGTAGACTTTTGCTTTTGTATGCTCTTTAACTGCTCTTGAACTAGATTAACTGCATCAAAATTTTTAGGGATGTGAACATAGCGAATATTTCTAGCTTGTACAAAAAACATTTCAAATGGATATTTAATACCTACAAAATAGAACATGTATAACACAAAATAACTGAACAAGAAATTACCTCTTGAATCACAATAAATAGCATTTTCAAACTCTATATTCATATAACCATCGACATTTAAAATTTTTCCGTAGACACTATCTTCGTTCCTTAAGTCTACAACTGTATAATGATTTTCCAAAGATTTTACTAAGCAGACCATATTATTGTGAAAAAAATATAATTCTCTTTGCGAGGGTTTATCCATTTTTTTAATCACAATATTTGAATTTAAAGTGTGGTTAATAGTTAATGTTTGATGTTTTTGAAACAGGTTGGAACTTTTGTTTGTTTTGTCGAGATTTAGTTATGTATTCAAGCTCACAGAAAAGTCTGAAACAATTCTAAAATCAGAAAACATTAATTCGAATACGTCTTGAATAAAAATTATTAATACAACTATTTTTAAATTACCAATTATTAACTTGTACATGTTGTATATTCTTATTACGGCCCTGGGCCATGACCCTGAATATAAGAATAACTAAAATTGTGTCTCTGGCCTCAGGCTAGGGAGGAGAGTTGGAAGTAGGAACAGAAGCTAATTTATATAAAAAAAATTTAGCATCGGACTGTAGGAAATAAAAAAAGTTATTTATGTTTTAAACATATTTTCACAAAAAGCCTGTATAGTATCGATGAACTTGTTCTTATGATCATTATTTATTAACAAAGTAAGTACATGTAATAACGATGAATTTGGTGAATTTATATGTGAATATATTATTATTATTATTAAACAGCTGCCTGTTGTAATGCTTGTAAGTATTTTACAATTTTATATATAATGAAAACGTTAAATTAAAAGTAGGTAAATATTGCAATAAACTTTCAATTTACCTGTATTTTCGTCAGAGGTAAATATTTATTCTTCCATAGATGCCACTTTAGAAATCAAATGTCCACAAAAGTATTAAAGTGTTTCCTGTTACTCTATTTTCTAATTATTGTCCTAAATTGTTAATTGTTTACAAATGATAAAATACCTTGCCTCTACAGTACTTACAGGTGCTGCCCTTTATGGTATTTAGTAAGTGAATACTTGGTGAATATAAAGATTGAAAAGATGGTTGCAATAATAAAATTTTAGCAGGTACTTTTATGGAGGAATTTGTCGTTGTACTACAAGATTAGATGGATTAGTCATTATAATAACAGGCCCTACATCTGGAATTGGTAAAGCTTTATCTTTTTTGTTAGTTGAAAGAGGTGTGTACATTTAATTGATTAATTTTTATTATTTAGTTTTAGTAACATAAAATTGTTGTAGGAGCCTCATTAGTTTTGGCATGTAGAGATCTTGAAAAAGGCAACCAATTAAAAAACAAATTGAAGAAATATAATAGCAACAATGCAAAAATATTTGTGAAACAGTTAAATCTTCAATCATTTTCTAGTATAATTAAGTTTGCTGAGGACATNTAAAAATTGTTCTAGTTAAACAGCCCTAAAGGTTTCTTTATTAATTTATGATAAAATTGTTGCGAATATTTTATTTCTTAGTAAACAACGTAATGGAATTTTTACACAAATGTCATAACTACTAGTAAGTGTACTATAACATTGAAATATCGGGTCATGAAACTTCAATTTGTGTGTTTTTTGGTGTTGCATTTTCAATAGTAATTAGATGTTTTATTTGCTCATAAATAACTCCATTATTTAACAAAAAAAGAAAACAACCTGTATAGAAAATATCAGTTAAACATTAACTTCAAGAGTGAGTAATGAAACTGTAATTACTTTATTCATGTTTTATTTATTATCCTTGATCTTTACTCCAAAGTAGTCAGTTTTTTTTATTGAATTTTTTTTATTTTAGACACCATCACTACAAATATGGAACCACATGCAGTGCCAATAATTTTAGCAGACAATGCAAACCATTCCTTTACCTTAGACGAAAAAGCATTAGAATCAATTTTACTAAGAGATGAAATCAAAGACAGATACGTGTCTGTGGTGTCAGTTGCAGGAGCATTCAGAAAAGGAAAATCGTTTCTACTTGATTTTTTTCTTCGGTTTATGAACTCAAGAGTAAGTACATTTAAAAATTGGGGGAATAGCATTATTTATTGATTATATTTCTTTTAGTATCTATTGAAGCAAAATTCATCAGAATGGCTAGGGTCTCCCAATGTTCCCTTGACAGGCTTTTCGTGGCGTGGTGGTTCAGAAAGGGAGACAACAGGTATATTAATGTGGTCTGAAGTTTTTTTAACAGAATTGTACACAGGAGAAAAGGTAAATTATAAGAAAAGGATTACATGAAAAATAACAAAAAAATTTCAGGTAGCAGTAATTTTACTAGACACACAAGGTGCTTTTGATAGTGAGAGCACTGTCAAAGATTGTGCAACAGTTTTCGCATTAAGTACAATGGTTAGCTCTGTCGAAATATATAACTTATCCCAAAATATTCAAGAAGACGACTTGCAACATTTACAGGTGTGTGCTTAGGGAGCATTTAAGATTTTGGTTAAAAAAGTGTTCTCAAGACTTCTGTTTATAAAAATGTTAGTCTCTATAAATGTTATTCAGTTGTTCACAGAATATGGTAGGTTAGCTTTAGCAGACACTGGTAAGGCTCCCTTCCAAAGATTGCAATTTTTGGTGAGGGACTGGAGTTTTCCATATGAAGCAGAATATGGTGCAATTGGTGGCAAAAAGATTCTTGATCGTAGACTGCAATTAAATGACAAACAACATCCAGAACTGCAGTCATTAAGGAAACATATAAAGTCCTGTTTTACAGAGATTGCATGCTTCTTGATGCCACATCCTGGTCTTAAAGTTGCTACCAGTCCCACTTTTGATGGACGACTATCTGGTATTCAGAAATAGGGCTATTTAAATAATTTAAATGATATGCATATTTTATTTTTACAGAAATCGATTCGGAATTTAAAAAATACTTACAAATACTTGTGCCAATGTTGTTATCACCAGAAAACTTAGTTTTGAAAAAAATAAATGGTCAAAAAGTTAAGTCCAGGGACCTTGTGCAATATTTCAAATCATATATTCAAATATATAGTGGTAATGAGTTACCAGAACCAAAATCCATGTTAGTAGTAAGTATTATCCTTTTTATTAAAATTTCTTATAAAAAATGCTTTAACTAAATATATACTACAGACTATAGAGGATTTGAAAAAGTGTTAAGATTTTGAAACACAAATAACTTAATTTTTTGAAGTGAAATGACATTTTCATGTTTATACAGAATGTTCTCTTTTTACTTTATGAGAATTGATTATTACTTGTTGTTGGTAATTATTTCATGCATTTTGATTTTGCAAAATTTTAATTACTAAAATCCTATGCATTTGACTATTAAAAAACTGTATTAAAAAACTGCAGTACCTGGTCCATATTTGTAAAATTAATTATTTCACTTTTTAGATACTAATATACTCGTGAATGCAGTAAATCCTGGAAATGTAGAAACAGCAATTTATAGATATTTTCCGCCACTGTGCAATCCATTTCTGTATGCTCTGCAGTGGCCTGTGCGAACCATTGTTGTCAAAAGACCTCATCAGGGTGCCCAGTCTTTATTACATTCATTATTAACTTCAAATCGTTCAACAGGACAGTACATTAGTGATTGTAAACTGGCTTTGCCCAGTTCTATAGCTCTAAACGACAGTTTAGCAGAAGAATATTATGATTTAACTATGCAATTACTGTCTGACATTTTCACAACAGAATCTGATTGCTAAAATGGTTGTCGATAATGTTTGGGTGTCTCCAGATAATCAAATACTTAAAGAAGTTTTAAAAAAAGGATCTGCAGGTTTAAAACCAACTGAGGCTAGTGAATGTAGAATTAGTATAGAAAATTGTTCAGTTAAAGACTTTGATGTTAATGAATATAATAGGCGTCTGTTTATAATTGGAGAAAGTATCACTGACTTTGAAAGGGCTCTCGATGTTGTCCTTGAAACTATGAGTATTGGAGAAGCGTCCAAGGTTACTTTCAAGTTTGAAAATGAAATATCATTTGTACTCCGTTTAGTAAGTTACGTTTCTCACGGTTTTATTTATGAATGGGATGCTCAGAATAAGTGTGAACGGGCTGTACGACATAAGGAAGCCGGAAATGAATTGTACAGGGTTAACAAGTACATTGATGCTTCTTATCGTTTTGGAAAAGGTTTAAAAATCTTATGTTCGATTCCAATAGAAGTCGATAATCCCCCTGAAGAAAAAGACGGAGTAAAAGTGTTTGAAATAGAAAATTTAAAAGCAATTTTATATAATAATCTCGCTTCTTGTTATCTTAAACACCAAGATTATGAGACCGTAATTACTTTGTGTGAAAAGATTTTTAATATTAATGAGAATAACGTTAAGGCTCTTTATAAATATGGCGTATCGTGGTATGAAACTCATGATTATGAAAAGGCGCACAAAAGTTTTTTGAAACTTTTACAAAACGACCCCAATAACAAAGCTGCTTTGGAAAAACTGAAATTGAATTCCATTAAATTAGTCGAGACCAATACTAAAGTTAATGCGATGGTTAAAAAGATGTTCAAATTTTAGATACCTTTGTTTTCATTATATTTTTTAAATATTAGTGTTGTAACTTAATACATGTAGCATCTATTAATGGTAATGTTAATAAAAGCTTAGTAAAATATTATTTTTAAATTTGTTAGAAGAATTACTTA
>NW_020439170.1:342783-345734 GCF_000699045.2 Agrilus planipennis | reverse complement strand
TTCAACAATAAATATTATTTTTAAATTTGTTAGAAGAATTACTTAAAAAGTATTAGAAATATTTTTATTTTAAAATTTACGTATAAAACAAAATTTTCAGAATATTTAATTCTGATACAATGAAACTACTAGAAGCTCTGGTTGATTTTTTTATACCTTTAATGACGTTCTTTAGTGTCATTTTGTTAATTAGATTATGCGTAGTACTTTTTGCCCACAAAAAATGGATTATAAAAATAAATTATTTTTAGCTTATGATGATTAAATTAGGAAATGTAACTAAAGATTGTCAAAAGAATATTTGAAATTATGGATTTAAAATTACCGCCTCACCTTTTGCGAAGGTCAGACAAATACAAGAAATTAAACGTAACCAAAAAGGTAACTATTTTAAGTAATTCCGTCATGTCTGACAGAAAAGAACGTAAACACGAACGAAGATATGCTGAAGAAACATCTGTACAAGGTAATTCGTAAAAATTGTTCTAGTTAAACAGCCCTAAAGGTTTCTTTATTAATTTATGATAAAATTGTTGCGAATATTTTATTTCTTAGTAAACAACGTAATGGAATTTTTACACAAATGTCATAACTACTAGTAAGTGTACTATAACATTGAAATATCGGGTCATGAAACTTCAATTTGTGTGTTTTTTGGTGTTGCATTTTCAATAGTAATTAGATGTTTTATTTGCTCATAAATAACTCCATTATTTAACAAAAAAAGAAAACAACCTGTATAGAAAATATCAGTTAAACATTAACTTCAAGAGTGAGTAATGAAACTGTAATTACTTTATTCATGTTTTATTTATTATCCTTGATCTTTACTCCAAAGTAGTCAGTTTTTTTTATTGAATTTTTTTTATTTTAGACACCATCACTACAAATATGGAACCACATGCAGTGCCAATAATTTTAGCAGACAATGCAAACCATTCCTTTACCTTAGACGAAAAAGCATTAGAATCAATTTTACTAAGAGATGAAATCAAAGACAGATACGTGTCTGTGGTGTCAGTTGCAGGAGCATTCAGAAAAGGAAAATCGTTTCTACTTGATTTTTTTCTTCGGTTTATGAACTCAAGAGTAAGTACATTTAAAAATTGGGGGAATAGCATTATTTATTGATTATATTTCTTTTAGTATCTATTGAAGCAAAATTCATCAGAATGGCTAGGGTCTCCCAATGTTCCCTTGACAGGCTTTTCGTGGCGTGGTGGTTCAGAAAGGGAGACAACAGGTATATTAATGTGGTCTGAAGTTTTTTTAACAGAATTGTACACAGGAGAAAAGGTAAATTATAAGAAAAGGATTACATGAAAAATAACAAAAAAATTTCAGGTAGCAGTAATTTTACTAGACACACAAGGTGCTTTTGATAGTGAGAGCACTGTCAAAGATTGTGCAACAGTTTTCGCATTAAGTACAATGGTTAGCTCTGTCGAAATATATAACTTATCCCAAAATATTCAAGAAGACGACTTGCAACATTTACAGGTGTGTGCTTAGGGAGCATTTAAGATTTTGGTTAAAAAAGTGTTCTCAAGACTTCTGTTTATAAAAATGTTAGTCTCTATAAATGTTATTCAGTTGTTCACAGAATATGGTAGGTTAGCTTTAGCAGACACTGGTAAGGCTCCCTTCCAAAGATTGCAATTTTTGGTGAGGGACTGGAGTTTTCCATATGAAGCAGAATATGGTGCAATTGGTGGCAAAAAGATTCTTGATCGTAGACTGCAATTAAATGACAAACAACATCCAGAACTGCAGTCATTAAGGAAACATATAAAGTCCTGTTTTACAGAGATTGCATGCTTCTTGATGCCACATCCTGGTCTTAAAGTTGCTACCAGTCCCACTTTTGATGGACGACTATCTGGTATTCAGAAATAGGGCTATTTAAATAATTTAAATGATATGCATATTTTATTTTTACAGAAATCGATTCGGAATTTAAAAAATACTTACAAATACTTGTGCCAATGTTGTTATCACCAGAAAACTTAGTTTTGAAAAAAATAAATGGTCAAAAAGTTAAGTCCAGGGACCTTGTGCAATATTTCAAATCATATATTCAAATATATAGTGGTAATGAGTTACCAGAACCAAAATCCATGTTAGTAGTAAGTATTATCCTTTTTATTAAATAAAAAATAATCATGTTAATTTATTTAATGTGTTTTAGGCAACTGCAGAGGCAAACAATTTAGCTGCAGTTGCAGATGCCAAAGAATTGTATGTTCAACTTATGGAGGAAGTTTGTGGGGGTACTAAACCTTATCTCAATGCCACAACTATAGAAACGGAACATCAAAGGATAAAGGATAAGGCATTAAGTCAGTTTAATGGTAAACGAAAAATGGGCGGCGAAGAATTCAGCAGTAAATATAAGGAACAGTTGGATAAGGTAATGTTATTTTATTGGAAAAAGTAATAATGTTAGGTTTATTTATTCATCTTTCACGAAATATTTAACAGTGTATTGACGGAGTAAAAGTGTTTGAAATAGAAAATTTAAAAGCAATTTTATATAATAATCTCGCTTCTTGTTATCTTAAACACCAAGATTATGAGACCGTAATTACTTTGTGTGAAAAGATTTTTAATATTAATGAGAATAACGTTAAGGCTCTTTATAAATATGGCGTATCGTGGTATGAAACTCATGATTATGAAAAGGCGCACAAAAGTTTTTTGAAACTTTTACAAAACGACCCCAATAACAAAGCTGCTTTGGAAAAACTGAAATTGAATTCCATTAAATTAGTCGAGACCAATACTAAAGTTAATGCGATGGTTAAAAAGATGTTCAAATTTTAGATACCTTTGTTTTCATTATATTTTTTAAATATTAGTGTTGTAACTTAATACATGTAGCATCTATTAATGGTAATGTTAATAAAAGCTTAGTAAAATATTATTTTTAAATTTGTTAGAAGAATTACTTA
>NW_020439170.1:326936-339979 GCF_000699045.2 Agrilus planipennis | reverse complement strand
GTTAATGTTGTAAAATAATAAATAAAATATTATTTTTTATTTATAGGTATAGTGGAGAACTCAGAGAACTGGGCACACAAATTGATGAGATCGCCAACTTCTTATGGGAAAACGTAAGTTACCTAAGTTTTTATAAAAGTTATGGTGTTAATAATTTAGACTGATGCCTCAGCCTTTTTTGTAATAACAGTAAGCAAAGTCTTTTTTTAATTAGAAAAATAAAAGTCACAAGTTCTTTTAAAGTAAATTGGCCATAATATTAGAATAGAGTGACAATTTTGAATAATACACTTTCACAAGTTTCGTTTATATAGGTTTCAAACGGAAAATGTGCATTAAAAGATCGTAGTAAAAATGTGATTTTTAAAATTTTGTACTGTGTATGTATTTTAGTGACTGTTACAAATTTTTACTATAATAGTGTTGTTGTTCCTACAGCATGCTTATTTTAGAAAGAGAAATCAAAGAAAACGGCGTATGTACTCTTTAATTGTATTTATAAAAGTGCTTTTTTTTAACAAAAAACGTTTGAAAGTGCATGTTGCATTATGGAAATAAATCAGAATTGCTGATATATTAACTAAAGTAAACGACACTTTGTTATTAGTTTTGCACTTTTTCAAAAACTTTTTATTGCATATATGAAGCATGCTATTTTTATTGTTAAGATGATGACTTAAGATGATACAACCTCGATTCAGTTTTTATTTCCTTTTCAAAAAAACTAATCGCAATTTCAGAAATGATCTTATATAATTCAGAATAAAAAAAAAATCATCTGGTACATATCTGTTGTTATTATCAAAACAATGCAAAGGCAATATAAAATTTCAGAGATTTTTTCCAGTTTCTGAAGCCCGTTTACAAAAACTTCATAGAGACAAGCATGCAGCAGATGGCTGTACAAGCAGCTGAAATGGCAGTCACTAATTCGACTCGCGTCGAAAACGGTAAAATAAAACAATCCTGATGGATGCGCTCTCTAGTCTGTAGCGAACATCTATGCCCTGCCCTTTGTATCTGCTGTCGAAAATGATGCACATAATATCCGAATAATCCAACTCTAGTAAAAATAAATAAAGACAAAATGCCAAGCTTTCATATTTTCAGTTAATTATTTTCACTAGACGATACATATGGCAGTAAATAGTTGTCACAACTACCTTGTGATATACTTTCTCTTCTTATAGGCAATGTTGGTAGCTACAAAATTATTCTTTTTTTATTGTACATACATACAACATATACAAAAAATCGATATCTTCAGGTAACAATAAACATACCTTATTTTTTGCATGGTTGTTATATTTTCTATGTTTTTAACAGTATATTGCAGATAGTAGTCAAAAGGGGATTGTTTAATTAAAGCATAACTATTATATGTATATTAAAATAAAAATTACTCAAAACAATATAAAAGCAATTAATTTAATAGTTTATACAAATTACTTAAAGGAAATCCCTTCTTGATTAAAATCTGCCACGATTTGATTCAAATGGGGCATTTTTTATGTTATTTCTTAATATTTTTTTATTTTTTGGTTACTAAGTATGATAGTGGTTTTGGTTGCTCACTGGCATTGCTAAAAAAAATATATAAAAACCACCCAAGTGCCTAAACGTGTTTCTTATTTGTGTTTAATGTGACTGTTTGAACTCCTTAATCTGTTGCAAACATGTAAGAGGTTTAATTGTAGTGTGTTAGTGGACATTATTTGTCTTTTTTGGTGATTGTGGTAATTAATTTCATTTACTATGTCAAATGGTGTGCAACAGTTTGGCTATGTTAAAGCAGTTTTCTAAATGACATTATTCAATTAATCTTGGCAATCTTATAACAGTAATGTTTTTTTTTTAATTGAAATTATTGGATATTTTAATAATCTTTTCAATGTTATGTCTTAAGCATTCTTATAAAATTATTTTACGCTATTCTTAAACAGTGATTTTATTCATATTTTTTTTTTTAAATAGAATGTTTTCTTTTTATTTCATGTAATATCTTTTTATAGGCGAAAGTTCGCTTTCAACTTCATAACTTATTTGTTGCTTGTAGTTGAAGGTATTCAATTGTAAAACTACGACATTGTGTAGTAATTAATATACAAATAATACAATAAGCTTGTTGTAATTGCATAACATTTGACTGCACAGTTAATTAAATTATAAATAAAAAAATGTATTCAACAAATTTCCGCTTTTGACAAAACAGTATTTGATGCAAACGTGTAATTTTGTGACTAAGCCAGATTTTTATGTTCAGATTTGAAATGTTTACAGAAATTACAAGTAATTTTTTCTTGATTCGTGCCATATTTTTTAGTTGTATCAGTACAAAAAAAATGTATTGAAAATATTATTTTTTACTTTGAAATTATATCAAATCTGAACAGATGTTACTCATATAAGTCACGTTTTTAACCTGTGGCGGTGTTTATCATCGTCTATTTTTAATTGTTTTAAAAAGCAGACCTTAGAGCTTGAATAGTGTTTTGCTGCAGTATTTTTGTTTAATCTGAACTAAGGAGTTAACTGTAAAAAGTTATAAATAAAAACAATGATAAATATAGATGTGTAAATAGCCAGGCTCAATTTTTATTGGAAGTTAATGTTGTAAAATAGTAAAATTTTATGTAAAATTGTACATGTTAATTCTTTACACTTCATTACCCGGTACTGGTTAATAAAATCTTATTTTTATCTTTTATTTGTGTTAATTAACTATATGTAATAGTCATTTTGGTTAAAAAAGAATTTTTGTTTCGAGTTCTGCTAAATTGGAATAAAACTAATTGTAAATGAAACACTTTTACCCTAAATTTCACAAATACATTTAAAATCCTAAAATTTGTTTCCACACCTAATAAGGTGTTATTCTTAGATAGTGCATGTAATTTGTGGGGTGTCGCTGTTAAGCGTAATTACGGAATCTCGGTAATAGTGTTTCGTTTAGTAATTTATTACACAAAAGACATCAAAGAAGCTGCTACTTATTTTAATTAAGTGTTAATAAAAACATTTAATGATATGTAAATTGGGTTGCATAACAAGAATGGCACTCGGTACA
Source organism: Agrilus planipennis (assembly GCF_000699045.2). NCBI lineage: Eukaryota > Metazoa > Arthropoda > Insecta > Coleoptera > Buprestidae > Agrilus > Agrilus planipennis. The sequence goes on along the minus strand of NW_020439170.1, from coordinate 336,912 downwards.
TGCGTGCTCTTTAATAAGAGCATGGTCACAAAGGTTGCTTTGATTCTTTTTCATTATAAAATTACATAGAAAAGCAATTTTCGATGGAGCGTATTAAAAAGTATAAATAGATAGCGGTCTGCTTTTAATTTTACATTGCATGAACCTATGCCGAAATAAAATATGTAAGCCAAATAATCGGAGTATTTGGCATTTACCTTTTTTATGAATATGTGTTTATTTTGCTCTGATAAAATTTGTGTTATATTCTATTGTTCTGAAATCTATGGATAATCTCTTAATCGTCATTATCATTTATTCGTTAAGAATGGTTAACCTGCATATAACATTTATTGACTTTTACTAACTATTGTAATATTGTATTAACCATAGACGTATATTAATGGACGTGCCTTAGCTGTATGATCATAGCGCATTCATGGTTTCGGACTAATGCTATCTCTTTCATGACACGCTTACCCACTATCGCGAGAGAGATGGATATTGTCCGAGACTTCGTTCCATCTCTTTCTTTTGTTGTACCACAATTGTGACCGCTAAGGCATGTCCATTAGTGAACGTCGATGGTATAACCCTATGTGCCTGTCACTGTATTTATTAACTTATCTCTGTTTACTTACAATAATTATCGATCCAGTGTCGATTATTTTTATATTGAAAATAAATTGCTGTTCTTAATCACATGTGAATTGTTTACTGTATAACGGAACAAGTGTAACATCAAGCATCAGACAGTGAATATTTGCGAAGTAAGTATTACAGTTAAATACCTATGTAATTTTATATTAGGATGACCGTATTCTGAAAATGTATATTGTTACTTTCACGACTAGTAATAAAGTTTGAATAAAATATTTAAAGATTGTTACATATTTATTGATGGCTAAAGTTATATTAATGATTCATTAATGTCACGTTTACAAAGTAGATAATTATCTTATTTTTGGTAACTGCATAAAAGAACCGATAAATATAATAAAGAACATAAATCTTATTCTAAAACACAAAAATTAAAAGTCAAAATTCTTAAAATAATAAAGAATGCGTATTTTATATCTTATGTGACCTTATTAGGAACATAAATAGACAAAGTGAAATTTAAAATTAAAAAGTTTAAAATAGGCACTTAAAATTAGGGGTGTCTAATTTCTTAGTAATTTTTTGCCTTTCTCAATTTTTCCTAATTGTAAAGAGTTTGTTTCACTAGTCAGGTTTACATAGCCCATTTTCTCTAAATCTGTAAATAAAAAAAATGTTACTATGAAGTAATTTTGGAAAACTTGTAAATATTCTTACGAAGCAGATCAGAGAATGTTTTTGCAATATTGAGTTTGTTAATAGGTGGTGGACAAATTTTTTCAATGGTTATTTCTCCCATTTCTTCTTCATTCCACTTGTGAATTATTTTTGCTAAACGCTTTTGTCTGAAATAGAAAATATTTTTCTGTTTGTTTATATGCAATTTCAAATAATAAAAAAGACATATATTACCGTTCTTCTTCTGTTTTACGTCTATTTTCAGTAGAAGAGAAAGATTCCGCAGGACTTCCATAAGGTCGTTGCAGTGGCCTGTCATGTTCACGTTCATGTACAAGTGGTTCTTGAGGAACAACCTCAACCACAGACTCTGCAAGTGGCTGTTCATCGGTTCTTTCCACTGGTTGAAAGTCTTGAGGATGGGGGACAACTTCTGGAATGATTTCTTCACTTTGAGGGCTGGTGATGACTATATCAGGGAGTTGTTTAGGAGGAGCTGGTTTTACAAATTGTCTTTCCAAACTAGGAGTAGCTACTGCACCCCTCTTTTGGGCAGATAATTTGGAGGCACTTCCCTTCTCTGGGACACTCAATCTTGTCCTGAAAGGTAAAAAATTATTTTATGATATAAAAATTTAACACAGTCATTAATTCATAAATGATTTTTTTTCTTTATAAACCTAGCAGGATTATCTGCTTCTGTTTATGAATATTTTTACATAGTACGTGATCTAAACAACGGCTTATTAAGAGGATAATAGGTGATAATCGTAAATATAAATTTTACGCAATTGTTCAGGTTTGAGTTTTCATTTTATCAATCAATTAGTTCATTAAAAAATGTTTATCAAGTTCAGTACAATTTTTGGTTTTTAAATCCTTTTGAAATAGGTGACAAGATATTTATTTAAACCATATTACGTTGGTTGAACAACAACAAATGTGTAGTTTTACCCAGCTAAAGGACGTCCACTTGTTTGTCTTCTGGGTGTAATTTCAGATTCATATTTGAAGAATTCTGATACCAAGTATCGAAAATTCACAGGGTCTGGATTTTTTCTTTTTTGTTGTACCAAATCAGGAAGAAAATTATCATAAATCCATTTATCAAATATTTCATTGCCGTAAACCTGTAGAAAATGTTCTTTTAATTCATAGTTATAAGACAATAGAAAATTTTAAATAGTGCTTTTGGATACGTAGGCTAAACTAAATTGAAGTATAAATGAATCTCTATTAAATTAATTATTCCAAAAAATAAATAAAAAAAGTTATAGATAGAAGATATGCTGAAGAAACATCTGTACAAGGTAATTCGTAAAAATTGTTCTAGTTAAACAGCCCTAAAGGTTTCTTTATTAATTTATGATAAAATTGTTGCGAATATTTTATTTCTTAGTAAACAACGTAATGGAATTTTTACACAAATGTCATAACTACTAGTAAGTGTACTAGTTATAAAGCTTATGGGGTATCTAAGCTTGCACTAGTGCTGTTCAGTCGACAACTTGCTAAAAAGCTAAAAAGTAAATATATTTTTTATTATAACTAATCCACAACAGTATAATTTCTCAGTTATCAATCCTTTAACATAAGATATACAGAAAGTATTTTAAGTAGTACCTATGCATGTTTAAAATTACATAGTTTCAAAGATTGACCAAGATAACTTCTGGATATATCATCTTCTTTATATTTACTTATTTATTTGTTAACAAGTAATTCGTTAGGAAATGCACCAAAAGAAGATAAAGTATCAAAAGACAAAAAATAAACTGTTTTGTTACTTTTTGAAATCAAATGTAAATATAGTTACATATACCGCCATCTATTTAATATATGGTAAANTTATATAGATAAAACATTATAATTTTTGGAGAATGGATGTAGGTAACTTTAAATTCAATAATGGGATAGTAATAACTTCCAATGGGTTATTAATTATTATTTTTTTACTGTATTTATTTGTATAAAACTATCAAATAATGTTAATCAATAACTTTACTAATTAAAGTGCATTTAATGAAATTGTTTGAAACACACGACAATTAGTATTTCACTCATAAAATAAAGAGTTTTAAAAATTGAATGCCTCAGGCGTGAAATTAATAAATTGTACAAGTAGGCATTTCTTTAAATACAAAAGTTTCTTCAACACATATACATTTTTCTTACGTTTCTTTGGCTCCCTCTTGGATCCTTTCAAGCTCTGCGAGTTCTTCTATTTGTCTTATAAACTCATCGCCCCATTCGATAGGCCCTGGACCAATTCTCTAAACAAATCAATAATTTTTTACTTTATTGTTCTAATTGCTTTCTTTTATAAATGTACCGTTCTTTCTACTTCTTCGGCAATAGCCGATGTGTAATGAGTATCTGATAGCTTTCTGATATAAGATCCAGGTGGTATTTCGATTTGTTCTTGTTCATTGGAGGTTTCAGGTTGTTGCTTGGGTCTTGGCCTCTTTTTGGCCTTGACATTTCTTGGTCTTTTAATACTTTCGTCAGTCAACTTAATGGGTCTTCTAACATAACAGAGAAATGATAGTATTTCTTCTTGCAATGTTATAACTTGCTGCAAATATATTTTGGTTGCCCCGTTTACAAGTATAACTGCTAAACGAAGCGAGAGCCTCTTTTTAGGATGATGAGATTGAGTTACAATCATCTCCTCAATTTCTTTACTGTAATTTATTGATGTAAAATATAATATTAGTATTTCATTAATATTAATAAGTTGTTAATAAGTACCTGATTTTTACAATATCTGTATTGTGAATTTGATTTTTAGTTAATCTTTTCACCCCTAAAGTAGCCGCAATCCATACATCAGCAAATATTCCTTCTTTTTGAGAACACAATAGTTTTAATTGATAAAACATTTTTTAAAGAACTTTTTTCTGTTAATGTTCAACAGTTTCAAAACCCAAAACTTTTGACCGCTATAAAATGTAGGTTAAACAACCCCACCCTATCTATACGTCATTAATAAATAACGGAAAAATGTTGTATATGAAATTCTGNACTCTCGGCAGCAAAGTCTCAGGCAGTCGTCAAACAGCCAGTATTATTCACAGGTAACTTGCATTTCTTAAAGTTTCCTCTAGCAAAATAACGTTTTTTCTTAACAAGTTTCTGTTGTATGATATAAATCGTTGTGTTTCAAGGCAGAAAAGCGAGCACATCATAATGCCTTGGAAAGGAAAAGAAGAGACCACATAAAAGATAGTTTTAGTAGTTTGAGAGATTCAGTACCTGCTCTTAATGGGGAAAAAGTAGATAAAAGGTAATGCACTGTATTAATGGATAAACTAATAAATTATTTTGTAGGCTAGTAGGGCCCAAATTTTAAAAAAAGCCGCTGAATATATACAGTTTATGAGAAGAAAAAATAATGCCCACCAGCAAGACATTGAGGACCTCAAAAGACAAAACAGTTTACTTGAAGCACAAAGTAATATCTTACTTTTTAATTAATGAATTAATATTGTTAAAGGCAGTTAGTGATTCCTTTTGTAGTACGAACACTGGAAAAGGCTAAAACATCAAATTCTTTTGGATTGGAAAATTCTGTTGGAAAGGACAGTAGTTTTAATGAATCTGAATCTGATACATCAGACACAGAGAGTTCATTACCAAGACGACACAAGAAATTGAAAGTTGGGGCATACCACTGACTAATTATAGCAATGATGAATTATGTGACACTGATAAATTGATGTCGTAAGTGTTAAAAATCACTTGAACAATATACTTGTACGTTTTTTTTTTATTACAGAGGGTAAAATTGTAGGTAAACAGCTTTTCTTTATGTTAACATCAACTAGCCAATTAAATACAAAAAATTATATTACTCTCAAAAAACGTTAATTAAGACATATATGTACATAATATTTAATACAAAACACTTCATTGCCCTTCTGCAGGAAAGTATTGTAGAATAAATAATACTAAATATTGTATATTCTTGTTTAGTGATATATTTTAAAAATCTCTTCCATTGTGTTGAAACAATGTTGTACAATTATCTAAAACTTATTAGTTTAATAAATTTTGTTTTTAAAGCACGTTATTTATACAAGGTGTACTGCAATCATCACATAAACCAGTAGCTTACACTTTGTGACAGAAAATGAAAATCCAAGAGGACAACCTGTATATGTGCTACTCCTTGCTCGCTTGCTGTATACTCCATAGTAATATTGGTTGATTATGTTGGTAAGACAATTTAAACTGCTCATTACAAATCTATGTTACAGATTACAATCTTATATTATCTATGGCACTTTATAGCATAGATTGTTTTACACATCGACGTTTACTAATGGACATGCCTTAGCGATCAGAATTGTGGTACAACAAAAGAAAGAGATGGAACGAAGTTTCGGACAATATTCATCTCTCTTACGATAGTGCGTAAGCGTGTCATGAAAGAGATAACACTAGTTCTAAACCATACACCATCTCCCTCACTTTTCGACCCAAGAAATTATAACAACGATATACGGCTAAGGCACGTCCATTAATATATGTCTATGGTTTTACAAGCATCAGTTGTTTAGATGTCTATGATTGTTTACAGTTTGATGTGTGAAAAACAAAACATGTAATACAAGTTAAATTTGTATATTTAATGATTGATTACCAAAAGCAACAAATTAATTTATCTAATACTTCAAATGCAGATTCTTTGAGCAGATATACGAGCAAATCGTCCGCCATCTTCTCAAGACACCTGTTTGGATTTGTCCAGGTTAGTCTCAATTATTTTAATCCAGAATCATTAATTAGGTCAGACTATGATGGTTCTATTTTAAATTCACTTATTAGGATATATTGTGGGCACTTCGGAATAGTATTCTTTATTATGAATTGATGATGATGAAGGGTATATCCATTTGCAACAGAATAGTTGAGCCATTAGTTGCTTGCTGTGGTTGCTTGCAAAAAAGCAATTTCAATTAAAACATCGCAATAATTATGAAAGATTTAAAAAAGGGCGAATCAATATGTTTGGCATAATGATTAATAAATATCTGCGCAAAACACCTGAAGTAGGAATAAAAAAGTCAAAATATATTTCCCTTTATTGTAATCGTTTATTTAAGGTTACTTAAATAAGGGTTCAGTCATTTAAATCAAACCTGGACTAGGAAATAAAATCACCCTGGGTGTTTTACGTTAAAGCGGCCCTTTAATTTCCCCTTTCCATTATTATTGTTCTTTAATATAACTAAAAGCTTAGTTAAAGTTACAAAAAGTTGTTTTTCGCAAAAAACAAATTACATCGATTACGAGTCGCTGTCGTGGCAGGCGAGCATTTATTATAAACTAGTTTAAATTAAATTTTAAAGTTTCACTCGTTTTTATAATAAATGCTCAGAAACGTATGACAAATTTCGACGTTCATGTGTTAATACAAGATGTATTTTCAGTTGTCGGCAGTACATCACTTACAGTCAGCTTTTGAAGAAGCTTCTAGTTATGCAAGATATCATCCTAGTAAAGGTTATTCATGGGATTTCAAAAGGAGTGGAATTGATAAAGTTAAAAAAGAAGAGAAACCAAAGGAGGAAGCAAGTTCCTTATTTCAAAGACAAAGGGTGGACATGCTTCTAGGTGAGCTGATTAAAAAGTTTCCTTTGCCTCAGCCCCAACTGCCAAAAATTAACCCCACAGCAGTTGTAAAAACTGAACCAGAAAATGGAACTACAGAAAATAAAGAGAGTAAGAGTGATAAACAAGAAAAGATAAAGCCACCACCAGAAAAGAAACCGAAAATAAATTGATTTCTTTATGTATGTATATAGGAGACTAATTTTTTAAATAATAATAGTTAAATATTTTTGTACACGTTTTTTTTTTNATGAACTAACTTGGTAAAGAAATTACTATTTTCATTCATTTATCATTTTTTTTATATGGAAAGGTATATGGAAAGTTTATTTAAATAGAATAAGTACATAGTTCCCATAAACTAAATACTTTTATTTAATTTAATACTTTTATTTTCAAGATTTATGCCCTTAGTGTCCTTTGGTAATTTGTTGTGTAGTGCAATTGTTCTGTAAAAAGAGGTTTTTTCCAACTTCCAGGTTGACCACTGGTAGTATTAAAGCTCTGTGTCTAGTTGTACTTGAAGATTTACAGTACATATCAGTGAGGGTAACATGGTGGTGTTTAACTAAAACGTCTATATTATTTATATTTTTAATTCTTATCTGTTTGGGAATTGTTTGATATTCAGCAGGTTTTGTAATTTTCAAAAAATTCTCTTGCAACGATTTATTCGAACTTGGTATTCCTTCGCAAGCTAAACCCCAAGCTGAAACACCATAGGTCAATCTGGAATATAATAATCCCTAGTAAAAATGCAAAGAAGCGATCTAGTGCATAAAATATTTTTAAGTTCTTAATATTTTAAAACAATGTTTAAGACGAAGTTAACATTAAATTGTTTCAACAGGGTGTTATTTAAACATATTAAATGAACAAGAACACAAAAAATAAGAAGGATTCGAAATGTAAAGAAGTAGAGTCCAATCACGCTTCTTTCTCTTGGGCTTATAGAAAAGGTAAGAAATATTTAATTATTCTACCAAGTTATATTTACAAAATGGTTTGAAATTTTCCAAATCTTGTATTCTATTTGTTTGAGTACTACTAGTTAGGTACTACTATAATTTTTTTGCTCTTCTGAATTGTTATATTTCATTATTGAGTTTTATTTTATTGGTGAAAATTGCAGTTCTTAATATTTTAAAATATAATATTTAAGATGCAACTGACATTAAATTGTTTCAACAGGATGTCATTTAAACATATTAAATGAACAAGAAGACAAAAAATAAGGATTCGAGACCTGGAGAAGTGGAGCCCCTTCATTTCTCCCTCCCCTTGGACTTGAAAATATGTGCAGTCCAATTTACAGCTGCATATGTGGTGTTCTGCCTGCCTGCTATGGGGCTCATTTCACCATGGGTGATATTACTTTTCCTTTATTGTCAACGCTTAGAAATAAAACTCGAGCACTGTACAGTTATCCTCTAGATAAGCAATTGTTTCACTGTTGATTATTTTGCTTTTTGGTTGTACTTGATTTTCATAATAATTATTCGTCTCTGGCATCTGTGGTTTCTCTTTAACAGTTATCTATTGTTCGTAGCATAAATTAACGTCGTGTATCTATGATTTTGCTTGTAGCTATTATCTATTCGTATATTTATGATTTTTGGATATTTATGTCATGTAAAATTGACGCTTGTCACCATTTTATAATTCAGATATTTTACTTGCTTTTTGGTGCGTGTTTTTAGGTGCGTTAACCCCATCCTTAATGAATAGTGTAATTAATATTTTTATTTGTCCGTTTCCGTAGATTGTTGCAACAAATGAGAGAGAATAAAGTTCAGTTTGGTCATACTGATACAACCAATATGTACATGGGTGTGGTCTTTTGTGAACTATGTTTTTAATTTTCTGTTCTCCTCTCCACCTTGCAACATTATGCAGTCAATCTTGAAACGGAGAGCGAGAGCAACTAGAGATTTACTTACATTTCACTGAAACAACGAATTGTCTGCTGTGGCATTCCTTTTGGATTTGTTTTGCTTTTCACACCTGCAAACTTTGGAACATTACAGTTGATTAAGGTAGGAATACTTGATATAAGTAATTTTAATTGCTCTTTATTAATCTGTTACCACCGTATCTGTTTCAGTTCGACGTTGGAGAAGACAAAGATGACCCCATAGTTGAAATAGTTTTTTATCATGCATGCTCTATCTGGTAGAATTCATTAAGTTTATTTTATTCAAATAAATTTTTTATTTTGCATGTTTTTTTGTTTTTTTTATAGTTAATTTGATTTAGTTTTTATTTTGCATGCTTATTTTTGTTCATTTTGTTTGAAGTAATTGTTGATTGTAGATGTTTTTATTATTTTTTTGTATCTAGTAGTAGTGTAGTAGTAGAAATAACACGTTTAGTAGTTGTAGTATAGTCTAACCTTGCTTACCTCTTCGCTTAGCTTACTGCATATTCTTACTATAAATTGCTTTGCATTTACCCTACGAGTTCTACATGATTCAACGTTTCGTTATCGTGTGTGTTTCTTCTCACCCTTGTGGAATTAGGGAGGGCCTCCCCGAACGACTTCCCTTGGGCTTAGCTATTTAGTTGATCTTAAAAGTGTCTTATACACTTTTCGCGAGTCTACTCTAGCGTTACTTCCTTTCAGACAGGGTACAGTGGGTTATCTGGAATAGGAGCAATAGGCGACTGCCCAGCTTGCCTTGGCGAAATCTGTCCGATCTTCTCTACCAAAGCTATTAGTATTTGTCGTTAGTCCTTGTAATTGCACTATTCGCTTTCAGATTATGAGGTATTTCCTAAGAAGAACGAAGACATCATTTTCTTTTTTGCTTTTTATTGTAATTTCTTTGAAATTTCATGTGTTTTCTTGTCTTTCTCTTACAGGTATTTTGTTTTTTACTGTATAAACTGTTATATCTTTATAATCATAACTTAGGTTGATATTTAAAATGTTTCTAAATTGATTTTTTGATGTAATTGTTAAATTAAATTAATTATTTGTTTACGCTTTCAAAATTAACGTTCGTTTTGGGTGGATAGGGTGGCTATAAGGGGAGATGCGGAGGCCACAGAAGGTTAGGGAGGCTTTTTTCTCCCTAATATTGCATTTAAATAATAATGGTAT
>NW_020439170.1:324587-325894 GCF_000699045.2 Agrilus planipennis | reverse complement strand
CAAGTATTCTCATCTTAATTAACGTTAAATTAAATTAATTATTTGTTTACGCTTTCAAAATTAATGTTCGTTTTGGGTGGATAGGGTGGCTATAAGGGGAGATGCGGAGGCCACAGAAGGTTAGGAAGGCTTTTTTCTCCCTAATCTTGCATTTAAATAATAATGGTATGACAGTTTATGTATAAGAAATGTATTTTCTTTGAAATTTTATTGATTTTCTTGTCTCTTACAGGTATTTTATTTTTAACTTTAATAAGTCGTTAGAATGTATTATATCTTGAATATTTTGTTTATATTAAAGTATTGTTATTTGAAATACTTATCTATCGATGTTCATACGTTGTGTTTCTTATAAATGCTATTAATTTGCAACAATAAAAGTATTATTGAACAAATTGTATTTTATTTAAATAAAATAAATAATAAAATTGCTAAATAAACCTCATTTTGATATAAACAGCGTTTTACTTATTAAATATAACACTAAGACATCTTTTGAGAAATTTAATTCATAGTTATATTACTGGAAATGAACATAAATTATGAGTAATAGTACAATTAAACGTTTCAAGGCCGAACGATGTAGAAAAACGAAAAACAAATGCGATATAGTTGATCGGGCGCTAAAAATTGAAACTTTTAAAAAGACCCTTTGCGACTTATGCTCTCCTGATACAAATTTTCAGATTTAACAAAATTTTCAGTTTTGCGTCCATACGAAGGCCGGTCGAAAAGTTTTGGAAAAAAATACTTTTAAAAAGACCTTTTGCGACTTATGCTCTCCTGATACAAATTTTCANGTCCTAAGGCTTGAACAACAGTAAAGAATAAAATAGCATAAATACTGTAAAATGAAAAGAAATTGTGTCAATTTTTGAAAATTACCAGTCATGCACAGAAGCTGAACAATTTGAAAGAAATCTGAAGCTAATCCCGCGCTTTAATTCTGAACTTAGAAAAAGACCCAATGCAACTTATGCTCTCCTAATACAAATTTCGGAATTTATGAAAATTTTCGGTTTTGAGCCAAATACGAGGGTTGGTCGGAAAATAATGGAAAAAATCAAAAATTTGTTTTTCGATAACTTTTCGACCGGCCCTCGTACATGACGCAAAACTGAAAATTTTGGTAAATCTGAAAATTTGTATCAGGAGAGCATAAGTCGCAAAAGGTCTTTTTAAAAGTATTTTTTCCATAACTTTTCGAACGTCCCTCGTATGTGACGCAAAACTGAAAATTTTGTTAAATCTGAAAATTTGTATCAGGAGAGCATAAGTCGCAAAAGGTCTTTTTAAAAGTATTTTTT
>NW_020439170.1:300406-323091 GCF_000699045.2 Agrilus planipennis | reverse complement strand
CAGGTTTGATTTAAATGACTGAACCCTTATTTAAGTAACCTTAAATAAACGATTACAATAAAGGGAAATATATTTTGACTTTTTTATTCCTACTTCAGGTGTTTTGCGCAGATATTTATTAATCATTATGCCAAACATATTGATTCGCCCTTTTTTAAATCTTTCATAATTATTGCGATGTTTTAATTGAAATTGCTTTTTTGCAAGCAACCACAGCAAGCAACTAATGGCTCAACTATTCTGTTGCAAATGGATATACCCTTCATCATCATCAATTCATAATAAAGAATACTATTCCGAAGTGCCCACAATATATCCTAATAAGTGAATTTAAAATAGAACCATCATAGTCTGACCTAATTAATGATTCTGGATTAAAATAATTGAGACTAACCTGGACAAATCCAAACAGGTGTCTTGAGAAGATGGCGGACGATTTGCTCGTATATCTGCTCAAAGAATCTGCATTTGAAGTATTAGATAAATTAATTTGTTGCTTTTGGTAATCAATCATTAAATATACAAATTTAACTTGTATTACATGTTTTGTTTTTCACACATCAAACTGTAAACAATCATAGACATCTAAACAACTGATGCTTGTAAAACCATAGACATATATTAATGGACGTGCCTTAGCCGTATATCGTTGTTATAATTTCTTGGGTCGAAAAGTGAGGGAGATGGTGTATGGTTTAGAACTAGTGTTATCTCTTTCATGACACGCTTACGCACTATCGTAAGAGAGATGAATATTGTCCGAAACTTCGTTCCATCTCTTTCTTTTGTTGTACCACAATTCTGATCGCTAAGGCATGTCCATTAGTAAACGTCGATGTGTAAAACAATCTATGCTATAAAGTGCCATAGATAATATAAGATTGTAATCTGTAACATAGATTTGTAATGAGCAGTTTAAATTGTCTTACCAACATAATCAACCAATATTACTATGGAGTATACAGCAAGCGAGCAAGGAGTAGCACATATACAGGTTGTCCTCTTGGATTTTCATTTTCTGTCACAAAGTGTAAGCTACTGGTTTATGTGATGATTGCAGTACACCTTGTATAAATAACGTGCTTTAAAAACAAAATTTATTAAACTAATAAGTTTTAGATAATTGTACAACATTGTTTCAACACAATGGAAGAGATTTTTAATATATATCACTAAACAAGAATATACAATATTTAGTATTATTTATTCTACAATACTTTCCTGCAGAAGGGCAATGAAGTGTTTTGTATTAAATATTATGTACATATATGTCTTAATTAACGTTTTTTGAGAGTAATATAATTTTTTGTATTTAATTGGCTAGTTGATGTTAACATAAAGAAAAGCTGTTTACCTACAATTTTACCCTCTGTAATAAAAAAAAAACGTACAAGTATATTGTTCAAGTGATTTTTAACACTTACGACATCAATTTATCAGTGTCACATAATTCATCATTGCTATAATTAGTCAGTGGTATGCCCCAACTTTCAATTTCTTGTGTCGTCTTGGTAATGAACTCTCTGTGTCTGATGTATCAGATTCAGATTCATTAAAACTACTGTCCTTTCCAACAGAATTTTCCAATCCAAAAGAATTTGATGTTTTAGCCTTTTCCAGTGTTCGTACTACAAAAGGAATCACTAACTGCCTTTAACAATATTAATTCATTAATTAAAAAGTAAGATATTACTTTGTGCTTCAAGTAAACTGTTTTGTCTTTTGAGGTCCTCAATGTCTTGCTGGTGGGCATTATTTTTTCTTCTCATAAACTGTATATATTCAGCGGCTTTTTTTAAAATTTGGGCCCTACTAGCCTACAAAATAATTTATTAGTTTATCCATTAATACAGTGCATTACCTTTTATCTACTTTTTCCCCATTAAGAGCAGGTACTGAATCTCTCAAACTACTAAAACTATCTTTTATGTGGTCTCTTCTTTTCCTTTCCAAGGCATTATGATGTGCTCGCTTTTCTGCCTTGAAACACAACGATTTATATCATACAACAGAAACTTGTTAAGAAAAAACGTTATTTTGCTAGAGGAAACTTTAAGAAATGCAAGTTACCTGTGAATAATACTGGCTGTTTGACGACTGCCTGAGACTTTGCTGCCGAGAGTCGGAGTCTTCTCCTTCCTTAAAAATAATATACTTTTTGCAAATTGATCTGTAATGGACATAGACAAATTAATACATACGTCGCTTTCAACATCAATGTCGCGATCATCATCACTCATTGTTCGTTGAATACCCGTTTTGACGAATTAAGTTTCTCACTAGTAACAAAATAAATATATTACGAATATTTTCGTAAAATGCGTATGTGTACTAATTCAATAACAGAAACCGTTTCCGCGAAATGACACTTTTTCTTGGCTTTTCTTTTCTCTGTATTTTATATAGATATATTTTAGATCCAAATTATCAGACCTTCAATATACCCACAGAAAATCCTATATCCAATAGAAATGGATGACATGAGCTTTATCTCTTATTATTGTTTTCCATTTTCCTCGTTTGAATTCTAGATTTATTTAGCCAAGGTTAAGTATTATTTGAATGTTACTCGAATTGTTAGCAACAATTACACAAATTACTTAAAATTTATGAGAAAACTTTATTTTTGCGAATAACGACACAAGTTAAATATTTATTATTTAGAAACGTGCAAACTAAAGATTACAGAAACGATAAAATGAAATTTAAATCTTCTTTTTAGTAAATCGATTGATTTTAATTTTTAATTAAAAAAAAAAACGTGTACAAAAATATTTAACTATTATTATTTAAAAAATTAGTCTCCTATATACATACATAAAGAAATCAATTTATTTTCGGTTTCTTTTCTGGTGGTGGCTTTATCTTTTCTTGTTTATCACTCTTACTCTCTTTATTTTCTGTAGTTCCATTTTCTGGTTCAGTTTTTACAACTGCTGTGGGGTTAATTTTTGGCAGTTGGGGCTGAGGCAAAGGAAACTTTTTAATCAGCTCACCTAGAAGCATGTCCACCCTTTGTCTTTGAAATAAGGAACTTGCTTCCTCCTTTGGTTTCTCTTCTTTTTTAACTTTATCAATTCCACTCCTTTTGAAATCCCATGAATAACCTTTACTAGGATGATATCTTGCATAACTAGAAGCTTCTTCAAAAGCTGACTGTAAGTGATGTACTGCCGACAACTGAAAATACATCTTGTATTAACACATGAACGTCGAAATTTGTCATACGTTTCTGAGCATTTATTATAAAAACGAGTGAAACTTTAAAATTTAATTTAAACTAGTTTATAATAAATGCTCGCCTGCCACGACAGCGACTCGTAATCGATGTAATTTGTTTTTTGCGAAAAACAACTTTTTGTAACTTTAACTAAGCTTTTATTATTTATGTTGTTATGTCGAATGAATTTTTTATTAAGTATAGTCTGTATGAAACTGGAGTGCCTTGTAGTCAAATTTATTCAATAACAATATACTGTAAGTATGGCCCAATTGCTTATTAATTTTTAATGATTTCACAATATTTATTACTACTGTTTAAGAAATATAATTTAATGTTTCTAATAAAGCTGGCACCATCCTTAACATGATAACTGAATTGATATTGATTCTCTAATTCACTTTTAATATCTAATATTAATAAATATCAAATAAAAAAGTAAATATTACCAGTCTTGAATTTAATACAGTTGCTAAATCAGGAGCCTGATATATAATTCCAGCAATTATGTAGTAATCAGCAAAAGGAACAACTTGTGTAGGACTGTGTCTATGCTGTTTTCTTATCACATATAGAATAGGTTCTTGAACATGAAGCAATACATACTCTAAACCAGTCATATTTCTAAAACAGATTGTACAATAAATATATGGTTTTAAAATTTTAAACTTTTAATAAACAGCTTTAAATGAAAAACAATCCTTAAAAATTTTATTTACAAAAGCACTTACTGCAACTGATCTGGATTAAGGCGCTGCATTTTTACTATTTCATTATTACATGTCCTATCAAAAAATGGATTAGATCTTTCTGAAAAGTAGTCCATTACATTTCCTGTGTTTAAAATAGGAATCCAAGCTGAATCATGCCATGATGTGCAAAGTGGATGATCAGGAATCCCTGGTGTTAGCCCCAATCTGCTAGGGATCATCATGGAAAATTATTTGCAAGCATGTAACAGGGTCTAAAATGATACATTTTCACAATTTAGTCTTCTTTACAACTCCGCCATCTTTTCCATTTCTATAATGCAAATTAGTCAATTTCCTTTAAATGAATATTATTAGTGTTTCTGTTCTGTACATCAAAAGTTTTATGAAGATTTTTAATATGGACTTACAATTGGAAGGTAAAAACTTTTATAGAATTATATTTAAAATACAAACTTACACAGCTTATTTAAAACAGCAATTGCCAAATTTACTGTTTAGGTTATGTTGTTAATCAAAAAATGTCATAACATTTGATTAATTTCACACATTAAGTGTATACAGTTTTGAAGATTACTAATTTTCGTATTCCGTTTTATTATTAAATATCAAAAGTGTTTAATTAAAATACAATTTAAAAAGAATATTGTTCTTATAAACATTATATAATGTCATTTTTATATGTTGGTAGCTTTTAAGTGTGCTTAAAGTTGCGGGAACTTTCAAATCAAAAATTAAAGGAAAATGTACCTGACATTTCAACATTTTCATTTTTTTTTAGAATCTGACTTGAAAGTTGTGCCATTACACCATTTTCCGGAATATACATTGCAATGCTGTCGTTTATTAAACAATGAATGGAAAAGGAGCGATGCAGCACGGCTACACAGTTTAAAAAGTTCTTCTGATTCTTTGCCAACTTCTTTAA
The DNA here is from genome assembly GCF_000699045.2 of Agrilus planipennis. Classification (NCBI taxonomy): domain Eukaryota; kingdom Metazoa; phylum Arthropoda; class Insecta; order Coleoptera; family Buprestidae; genus Agrilus; species Agrilus planipennis. Next base: position 318,233 of record NW_020439170.1, on the reverse strand, counting down.
TACTTTTAATAAACAAGGAACTTATTGGTCATTGTAAGCTATCACCAATACCATCCATAAAACATGCATGTTTCATCGAATCTGTTGTTATTGATAGGAAATTACGTGGTAAAGGATATGGTTCGTTTCTTATGAGAGAAGCAGAGAAACATTGTAAGAATAATTTAAATTTGAAGACAATTTATTTATCTACAACAGATCGTATATCTTTTTATTTTAAATTAGGATATAGTCAATGCGAACCTGTTAGCATTTATGGTGGTCCGTTAAATAATAAAATTTCAAATTTTAATTCAAATAATTCTGTTTTAACAAATAATTCAATGATAAGAAAAGCGAATAATAATTCGTCTCAACCGACTCCTCCGGTACCTCCACCTCCTCCGCCACTAAATTATGGTAATCCACTACTAAAGTTTCAAAAGAAAAAGATATATATGAAACGCGATGTATAAAATTTTCATTTTTGCAAGTGTGAAAGAATTGAAAATGAAAAGTAAACAATTTACGAATTGAAAGAACCATGCCCAGCTTCTTATAGAAAAAAATATAGCTAAAATTAAACATAGTTGCAACATTCTAATTCGAGCCACTAGGGTACTATGTTCCAAAGTCTCTTATTACATATTCAATTTCCCCGCAGTGACGGATATTTCCAAGTAACGTACCTATCTTGGATTTTTTTGGCGTTTTCTGTTTATCAGAGCTATGTTCCTAAACGCATTCTATACCGTCTTGGTAAACAAATTCGGATAATCATGATGGTGATGCCTCTGGTGTCCGTCTTGCGAGGGGTAGACGAACTCACGATAGATATATTAGCTGGAGGAAGCCAACCAGTGGTAAGGGAATCATCTTAAATGGTATCTGTTATATGGGTAACACCTATAATAAGAAGACGTGTAAGCATTGCAGAGTCAACCGAAAACATATTCCTGGTATTAGAATCTTCTGCTGAAGAACAAAAAGCTGAAATATAGAGACCTATTCCTTCTCACATACCCACCACATGTAAATCATAAGATCTGCTGAGAACCAAACTGGGCATAGTTCTTTTTTATTTTTATAACAAGGATGCAACTTTCTTTCTGGTTCATAAAATAGATATTTATTGTTTTTTACAAACGGTATTATTATTAAATTTTTTCATATCCACTTATTTGGACTTCTATTTAAACTATGATATATATTGTAAATCTTATCATGACTTTTAAATTTTGAAAAGATAATAGGAACGAAAAGGGAAAGCTGCATTTTTTATATAATTAAAGTAAATTATACATTACAGAGGTCGTTGAAGAATACCTAACAATTTTACGTGTTATCTTACAATATTTTTATTAATGTGTGTTTCATTAAAAATGTTTATGGAAAAAACGAAATCCATTAGCATTTTTGTTAAGTGTGTGCTTCATTTAAATATTTATGAGATCAGATTTTAACGACTATTGTGCTTATTCAAAACTTGTATTGTGAAAAATTAAAATACAATTGATAGTTATTTTGTCGATTAAAATATAATTATGAAATATAATTACTTCAACCCAATACCTTGTTTACAATAATTGCAATATTTCTCCTAAGAATTTCGAACGTTGCAAATTTTAAACAGTAACAGAAGTCACAAAAGATGGGGCTTGGTATAATAAAAACTACTGCATCATTCAAAATTAAAATGATAATTTTATAAACCGTCATCTTGAATATATCACAGAACAAAATTAAATGCTTTAAATTAAAGTTATTTAATAAATTATTACTTATTTGTAACGAATTGTTGCTGTGAAAAGGAAACATATCAATGAATTGCTTACAAATTATATTTCCTTTAAATATAACATATACTTATGTTAGACTTACACTAAGTTTCTTTTAAGGTGGAGCTACAGATATGCAAATAAAGTAAGATGATAAATAATAGCAATTCTTTTAAGGAAAAAATATAAAAAACAAAATTTTTATTGTAATTTCAACAAACCAATTTTGAACTTACGTTTCATCAAAAGTTAATTTTGTAATTTGGTTTAAAATTATAACTAAATATGTAATTGAATGCTTAATCAATTCATGTTTTCTTATTATTTCAATATTAGAGTATAAAAACTGTAAATGGGTAAAATATTACAATAACCAACTCCTTTCACTCACCTTTCACCTCACACTATTGAAAATATCCACTACTTTTACATAAAGTTGTTTAGTATTTTGTGCAAATACCACACACTTTTCCATAATGTTCAGGCTGAATTAAGCTCTCAATTAAAAATCGACCTAAATCATTTTTAGAAACTACACGTCCTGGAGAAGCATCATGTTTAATTTCATACTGAGCACCAGGTTGATCTATGAGCAATGATTTTAATGATTTAAAGTAACATAAAATAAAACATGTTGTTGTACCTGCTATATGAGGCGGAAAAACAGCTATATACTTCAAACCAGACTCTTTAAGAACATCATACTGACGTTGGTGATCGGCATTAAGGTGTTTAAATACAGCAGGAACTTTCTCTGGATCATAAAATAAAAATGCAGACAAACATACTGATATAATTTCAACATTAAGTTCTTTCATAGCTTTTATAATATTTTTCATGCCTTCACTAAGGTCAGTTGTCGGCTTTAAATCATTACGAGTCCCTAAAGCAACAACCACTGCTGTTACATTTTTAATTGCGTTTAATACATCAGTGTAGTTTAAAACATCCCCTTTAACCACTTCAACACTGTTTCTCAGATGATCCGGAAGCTTTGCAGGGTCTCTCACAAAAGCTCTTACATTCAAACCTTAAATTTAATAATGTAAATATATTACAAATTAAAAAATTAAAACTAATTTACCTTTTTTAACCCCAGCATCTACTGCGCAAACACCGGTCATGCCGGTTGATCCGAAAATTACTATTTTTTCCATTATTATTTACGGTATATTACTTATCAAACATGGAAAATTAGTCCTGTAGTTTATAATTACAATGAACCACCATATAATTAATTTTGTTCTATTTTAATAATTTGTCTTATCAACAAATACTATTGCTGTGGTCTGTCAAGGCCAAGTTTCACGTACCAATCACTGTCAGAACCATAGATAGTCAAAACATAGAACTGCCATGATATATGTTTTTTTCCAAATGCTACCAACTGTCTTGCAGTAAAACTTCCTAATCATTTATAGGTTTTTTATTTTATGAATTTAAAATTTAAAATTTTAAATGCCTTACAAGTTACAATATTTTAATACAAATGTTCGATTTTGCATTTATTTCAAGAAGATTCAATGTTATTTTATCTTTTTCTATATTGAAGAAACCTATTAAAAACGGTTTTGCAAACGGAAATTAAACAAACGAATTTCAATTGTTGCGTTGCTTTAGTAGCGATTCGAAAACAAAAATTGTTTAAGGCAAGAAATTTTCTCAAAGTTATCGTGCAGTTGAAAAGCAAAGCTATTTTGATAGAAAATAACTGCTTTAAAGATATCTAGTGGTTCAAGTAGTTAATATGAATAATCCGAATAATATATTTTTAACAGTCCATCAATTCGATGAGGCGGGAAACGTTAACTCGATGCAATATGAAGAAGATGTGGTTACACAAGAAGTGATTGCTAAAATACCAATTTCAACAGAGGATATTACATTAACACCCCAAACGAACTGGAATTTTATTCCAGAAAACAAAGTAAATTTAAGTTATCGTTATTTAGAACCTGAGGATTCCTCTGTTACAATAATAAAAATTGGGGCAGTAGAAGACCTAAATCCATTAAACTATGCCACTGAAATAAGTACAGTATTAAACGATCCTGGAGACTGCAAATCATTTTTAAATAATATATCTATCGTGAAACCCAAACAGCAAAGTAAAATTCCAAACATTCCTATAATGATACGCTGCCAGAACTGTGATACCAATTTTCCAACAAAATACCAATATCAAAGACATCAATGTGAATTTAATGCAGAAAAAGTAGTACTAAAGCCTGACGCAGATGTGAGAGATATTGATAAAGGTATGCGAATAAAGTACGATTGTACAACTTGCGGTAAACAGTTCGTAAGTAAAAATAATTTGGAACGACATCAAACTAGTCACAAGAACACCAAAGAAAACGTGTGTGAACACTGTAAAAAACAATTTGTTAGCGAAAACCGTTTACGCATTCATATTGAAAATCACTGCAAAAAAGCGGGAGATATTTCAAAATTTTACCGAAGTGACGTTACCGTTTGGAAATGTACCAGATGTACCCAAGTTTTCGCAACTCCTGCATTTGCTAACAAACATAGTGAAACTTGCAATTACAAGACATTCTCAGAAGGTGGTGATAATAGGAAGCTACAGGTAATTAAATTTCAAAGTTTTTATTTGTTTTATCACTGCTTTCATTTTTTTTATGTTAACTTTATGAAGTAAGCGTTGATTCTGACATTCTTGTAAAAAAATCTTGTCCATAAGTAATTTAGTTATTTGTAAGCATTGGTGGTCTGCTCCCATAGCTATGAGTCTCATATTTATCTAATAAAATAGAATGAATTTCGTACTGGTTTTGACTAAAGCGAAATATTTTGTGTTTATGACTAATTTTCTTCTACACACAAACTTGTGTTTTTTAAGGCGTAATCAAAATCACATTTTTTATCCGATTAAACAGAAGCAAAATAATTAAAATAAAATTAATTACTCATCTAATACATTTGGAAAAAAATGTACACTTTGGATTATGAAACTAGAAGAAAAAATGAAGTTGAGGTGCCAAGGATTTACTGTACTGAAAAAATTCAGAATTAAGACATTTTTTTGCTATTGTTTTTTAATTTTATCCTCAATTTCCCCATAAATACTTCAGTTAGATGAATTAGTTTCACCGATAGTAACTTCTACAAATAAGATAAGACTTGCAGCTTCAGGAGCAGTTCACTCACACTTAAATTATTACAGCATTTTATTTTCGAAATATTCTTATAGGTAACGAATAATAATTTGGAAGTTTGTTTGCAAAATTTTGAAGGACAAAAATCAGTCAGAAATATGAATTCGGAAAGTTCAAATGTGGAGGACGATAACTGCCAACTAAACATTGAAAAAATATTAACTGAGATCCTTTTGCAATGCGAATTTTGCAATCGAACATACGCAGAAAAGAACGCGCTTTTGTCTCACCAAAAGTTACACGACACTTCAACTAATTACGGATGTTCAACTTGCGATGAAACTTTTGAATCTTATATAGTAGCCTGTAAACACTGGATGAGCCAGTGTTCAGACAAAGCAAATTTATTTTATTTACCGAAAATGACCTATTGCGAATATTGCGATCGTACATTCAAATCTCACGAGCTCTTGTATAATCACAAAATAAAAAAGAAACATTACACTGCGAAAATGTTCAACTCGAAGGACGTGAAAATTCAAATGAATGAAAATGAGAAAACTAAACAGTTACGCGACGAGAATTTCAACTGCGAAAAGTTCCTCGAAGATAAAGACAGTCTCGTGAAACTTATAGAGAATGTCTTGACCACGATGACAAAAGTCTCGGAGGAAAATAAGATCGACAAAATTATCGATACGTCGCAAGACAATAAGGAAAATCAACTGGAAATATTGGAGAATGGAACGGTACAAGTCAAACAGGAAGTTATTGTCAACGAAAATGGACAAAATGACGATGCGGATAATGTAAAGATTAATGACAATAATAACAATGAGCCTGAAAAAAAGAAACGAGGTCGAAAGCGGAAATGGCCCAAACAGGGCAAGATAAAGAAACCGTCTTTTGATTTAGAAGAATGCTACAGGTACCAATGTGAAAGATGTAATGATGTGTTTAGAAGCGTTGCAGATCTTGATGATCATAGGGAAAAACAACATGCTTCTAGTTTCTCTTGTGACGAATGTGGACAGGTACCATAATTATTTTTATATTTTAGTGAACAGACGATAATTGCTATTTGTAATTTGTAGGTCGTTCACAGTGCAAAAGCACTGGTTATCCATAGTCGAGCACACCAGAGTCTAAAACCTTACGTGTGCGAGCAATGTGGAAGAAGTTACTCCCAAACATCTCATCTGTGGCAACACATGCGTTTCCATCAAGGTTTTTATTTCGTTTTATTGTTGTTTATTAAAATTTATTGCATTTTCTTGTTATATGTAGGAATAAAACCGTTCGCTTGTCCTCATGAAGGTTGTGAAGCTCGTTATACAATTAGACCAGATTTAAAGGACCACATACGTAAAGTACACACTCGTGAAAGGCCATTCAAATGCGCTGTTTGCAACAAATGTTTCTTAACAGGTTCCGTTTATTATCAGCATCGCCTTATCCATACCAACGACCGAAGATATGGTTGCGATGTAAGTACAACAATGCATTTAAGAAATCAATTTCGATATTAACTATGTAATATTTTCTGGATTTGTAGATCTGTGAAAAGCGCTTTTTTCGAGCAGACGCACTTAATAATCACAGACGAATTCATACTGATGAACGTCCTTTTCCTTGTGAAATATGCGGTCGAGAATTTCGCCAAAAAGGAGACCGAAATAAACACGTTAGAACCCAACATCCCGATTAGAGATAACACGATCTATTATACGTCCTTACTCAATAAGTTTAAATTTGATAAGATTTAATTTTGGGAAACAAAAAATGTGCATAGAACAAGTACTTTTAGAAATAAAAAAAAAAACAAAGTGCTTCCGACAAGCGAAGTAAATTACTAGTAAGAGTATAAATTACATTCGTTTTTATACTTGATAACAATTTTAAAAGTTCACTATTTAACGTTTAATTTAATATCTTATTATGATAGGAGTAGTTACATATTATAAAAGGTTTAGCAAACTGTTCGATTAAGATTTGTTAATAAAAAGTATTATAAAATAGCTAATTTGTCAATTTATAGATTTTGTCCTTTGATCACTGAAAGCTTTTACAAAAAAAACTGATAAATAAAATACTATAAATCAATAACTTACCACCTATTTCATAACTAAACAAAGCTTATTACTTCCAAGTGTAATGTCAAGGTTTCTTCCGCTTGATTTGTGGTGCTTCTTGAACAGAGGTTTTGTTTTTAGCACCTCTCTTTTCTCCTATTTCTTGAAATTTTTTTAAATCAGCACAAAAAAGTACCTAGAACATTTAATTATTTACATTAAAAAAATTTAGTTGTATTTTTTCCATTTAATAAAAAATCAATTCAAATAAAAGTATCATTTCATACCGTTTGTGCCCAACCAGCCAAAGGACCATATAAATTTCTAAAGTAGTCTCCTATTTCATTATATAATTTGTCTGTGATTGTCTTTTGCTTTGCCAGTTTAGGTAAATAATATTTTGCAGCTATTTGATAAACATGAGTGTCTACTGGTAGAGCTTGTAAATGACCAAAAGACATCAAGCAAATGCAATCTGCTACCTAAAAGAAAATAAAATGTAGAGTATAGTATAATATATACTTTATAAAGGCTGTAGCTACTTTAGCTCCAATCCCGGTTAATGTCATTAAGTTCCTTTTTGTATCTTCATAATTCATTGATTTAATTTTATCTAACCACTCTTCTCCTCCATTACCAATAATAGCTTGTGCTGTTTTATTAATATACTTAGATCTGTATCCAAATCCATTTTCTCTTAATATTTGTTCTACTTCTGGGTCAGCTAACTTTTCTACTGGGGGAAATCCATAATAAGCAGTTCCATCAATGTCACATATTTTTTGACCAAACAGCCTAGCTAATTTTTCTACCAAACTTGAAATACTGAAAATTGAAGTTAACATAACTACATTGTAGATAGTTTATTATCATTACTATGTATCTCACTGTCCCTCACCGATTTATATGATTGTTTTGGGAGCATATAAATGAGAAAATATTTTCAACAACATCTTGCTTCAATATTCTAATTCCTTTAAAATTTTCAGCAGCTTCTTTAAAATTTGAATCAATTTTTGACCATTTTTCATAATAATGTGATAAGTTGACATCATCTAATCTAAAGTACTCCTTTAATATCGCTTGACTATTTATGTTTTCAAACGAACCAAACACTTTATATAAAAGATGATCTTCGTGTTGTTTTACAAACCAAACTTTATTTTGAAATACCCCTATCCATTGTTCCTCCTTGTCATTTTTATTAATGACGTTTTTCCACCTTAAAGAAAAGTATTATAAAAGTATAAACAATTGTATTTATATTTATATACCTAAAACTTTGACCTCCATTTAATGTTCCTCGTAACTGTAATTCTTTGCTGGAACAAACTAATTTTTGCCAATTGTTTAACATTTCTATTCCTCTAAATATTAATAAATGTCTATTTTATAACCTAACCAAATACAAAACACATGAAAAATAAACCGTGGCGGTAAAATATAAAATGCGATCGGTTTATGATCGGTCATTCTGTTTTGGATTTCACTCAAATCAAAATTACTGTGAGCTGAATGCAACCAGTTTGACTTTTGAGTTGTATAACCTTACCTTTTTGATGAATGACCGCATTGCAGTGAATACTTGCATCACCCTAAACAAGAGGCAATTAAAACAAACATGGTATTAGATTTAGATTTATTTCGAACGGATAAAGGAGGAAATCCTGAAAAAGTTAGGGATAATCAAAAGAAGCGATATAAAGATGTAGCTTTAGTAGATACCGTGATTGAAAAGGATGCCTTATGGAGACAGTTAAGGCATAAAGCAGACAACTGGAATAAGTTAAAGAATTTGTGTAGTAAAGTGATTGGCGAGAAAATGAAGAGAAAAGAAAATCAAGGGGATCCAAATGATGATGTACCTGAGAATGTTAAATCGATATTGGAGACTTTAACAGCAGATGCTTTGCAGAAACTTACTGTTAATCAAATAAAAAAGGTGAAATTATAGTAACAACACCTGTCACTTACACTGTATTATAATTTTTTTGATAGGTTCGGACTTTAATTGATGATGCAATTGTTCAAAATGAAAGTGACCTCTTAATGACTGAGAAAGAAAGAAATGCCGCACTTAGAGAGGTGGGAAACCATCTGCATGAATCAGTACCAGTAGATGATGATGAAGATCATAACAAAGTTGAGAGAACCTTTGGAAACTGCGAAGAAAGAAAAAAATACTCTCATGTAGATTTAATCCATATGATTGATGGTAAATAAAGGTTTTCAGAGTTGTTATGGTGGTAATATTTAATTCTAGGAATGGATAGTGAAAGAGGCGCCGTTGTGTCTGGAGGAAGGGGTTATTATATGAAAGGACCTGCAGTATTTTTAGAATTCGCATTGATTCAATTTGCATTGCAAAAACTGAATACAAAAGGGTACAGTCCTCTCTATACTCCATTTTTTATGAGAAAAGAGGTCCGGCATTTTTGTTACATACTTAGAACTCAAAATTATAAAATATTTTGTAGGTGATGCAGGAAGTTGCCCAGTTGTCTCAGTTTGATGAAGAGCTATATAAAGTTATAGGAAAAGGTAGTGAAAAGTCAGAAGACAAGGATGTGGAAGAAAAATATTTAATAGCAACTTCTGAACAACCAATTGCAGCATTCCATAGGGACGAATGGATTTCTGAAAACGCTCTGCCCATCAAGTATGCTGGGGTCTCAACTTGTTTTAGACAAGAAGTAGGATCACATGGACGAGACACGAGAGGCATTTTTAGGGTACATCAATTTGAAAAGGTACCTTTTGATGTCTTGTAAGTTTTAAGATTAGATACATGAGTTACATATGTATATTTTAGGTAGAACAGTTCTGTCTAACGTCGCCTTTTGATAACAAGTCGTGGGAAATGTTTGAAGAGATGATACTAAACGCTGAAGAGTTCTACCAAGAACTGCAAATTCCGTATCGCATAGTAAACATAGTTTCAGGAGCTTTAAATAATGCAGCAGCTAAAAAGTTTGACCTGGAGGCTTGGTTTCCTGGCTCTGGAGCATTTAGAGAGCTAGTGTCTTGTTCAAATTGCCTTGATTATCAAGCAAGAAGGTTGCTGGTACGTTATGGGCAAACTAAGAAAATGAATGCAACCACGGACTATGTACACATGCTTAATGCTACCATGTGTGCAGTTACTAGAACAATTTGCGCTATCCTGGAAGTACACCAAACGCAAACTGGAATCAAAATACCAGTGGTATTAAAACATTACTTGCCTGAAATATATAGGGAAGAAATTCCTTTTGTTAAACCAGCCCCAATTGATGTAGAAAAAGAATCGAAAAAGACGAAAAAACAGAAGGAAGGAATAGCCAAGAAAAAAGGTGCAGGAGAAGAATAATGTATAAATTTCCATAATAATTTAATTAGAAAATTGAAGCTTTAATTTTCTACTTTTGGGCATTTATTAAAGTTATTTATTTATTAAATAAGTTCTGGAATATTATTAATTTGGTGAAATTTTTGTACTTTAATCAGTTTACGGCTTATCTCACTCAATTAAAAGCAGTTTTTGCAGTTAAACTTTTTATTTGTCTTCCTTTATCCTTTTCTCTTTTCTTTAAAAATACCACGCAGCTACTTCTATTTTGTGGTTTTTATTTATCTAACTTGCCTTGTTACACGATATAATAAAATTTATTTGTAAAATAAATTCTTTTCTAGATAATATTTACAAAATAACTAAGTAATCTTCTACATTTAGCTATCACTGGGTTGTTCTTAATTATACGTTAGAGTTTGATAGTGTATGGATATCGTCTTATGTTTGTAAATTAAATATAAAAACAGCAACACAAACTTCAACTTTAAAAATAAAATTGCCAATTTTTGAAAAAAATAAAAAGTTAAATATCCACAACCAAATAACAAACTTAAGCAGAGCTAAAAATAAAGTAGGCTCAAACTTTAAATAAAATTTTTCATTCTATAGCATTTACTAAGTTTTAATAAAAAAATAAACTTCGAGATAAAAAATTAAGACGACATCCACGAAACATGGGCAATATCATAGTATGCATTAATTTTCCATGTACATTTATATATAAAAAAAACATTACTTCTTTTTCTTATAAATGGACAGACAAAGGTAGGGTTTGATTTTTGCGTTTGTCAATAAATATTATTGCACAAAAATCCGACGATCGCAATATAGATCTTGTGAAAGTTAATTATATTCTGTTATGACAGTAAGGCTACCGATTGTACGCTTCCAGCATTTCTAAAAATAGTTTGTTCATTGGCACAATATCCTGATGATGGACATCAATCCAAAACTTTCGCACCACCTGATCTGCCTGCCTTAGTGCTGGCATACACAGTAATAATTGCTGTGTATGAAAAAATGCAGTCGAAGGCCTTAAAAAACGTCGCACATACAATAAAAAAAAACCACTCGCTTATCAATCATACAACAGTACAGTTATTTTTTATGTCTAAAGAAATTGTTATTGAAAAAATAATTTTGATTGTTATTTTGGTCTAAATTCAAATTAAACTAAAATATGACGAGAAACATAAAATTAATTTTGATAACGCACGTTTTAGGAGAATAAACTTTATAGTAACTAATTTCTTACCTAAGAATTCCAACTGCATCAATTAGTGAAATAACAATGGAATCCCTAAACTTTTTCAAAGAATGATACTCGTCTAATCGGGCATCAGAGTTGGCTAAAACTAGGGCTTTCATGAGGTAGTACTCTTCTTTTAAAATCGAAAGGTTATCTATTCTCTCCACTATATGAGTAAACTAAAAAGAAAAATAGTTTTTATTATTGTGGCATCACAGCGAACAATTTCTGATTTCTTTGGAGATTTCACTATTGTTATATCTATTTATTATATGTATATTTACTTAATTATAGATGCTCATTACATACTCATTATAACATTTGTTAACGTGAACAATAAGAATCGATAATGTGAACAACTACTGTTTTCTTCGGTTCACATTATCGAGTGTTTATTATATTAATTAATTACTGTTTGGTATAATTCTCCTGCTCCACAATCCCTGCATTGTCTTTCATCCATAGTAAAATCGGAGGCGAATTTAAGACGTCCAAGACTCAGGAGAGGTAGACTTCGATATGCAAGCGTGAGGGTTAAAATTTCCGCCCAGGTGCTCTGAAGCATTCGCATCTGATCGTTCAGAGACATGTCAGTAAATCCGGGTAACTGTTTCGCCCAGCCGATGACGCTTACAAGTTCACGATCATACAAATCACTGAGAATTGAAAGGAAACGATGTTTGCTCGGTTCTAGGGCTGTATTCATATCTAATACATCCGGTTCACATTGTGCAAGAATGTCTAATAATTTTATATCTGAAAAAAAAAAATAATAGGAGTAATATACTTAGTATAATAGAAATAATGTAATCTAATTAAAGTTTTTTAGTTGTATTCTATTTTATTCCTTATACGTTTAGTCTTTATTTTAAATAAAAGTTATCACGATATTGCTACTTAATATCATGCAATTTTTTTAGTGGACGAAGCAATTAGTTATTGAATAAAATGAAGACCAAAAGTAACAATAAATATGAAAATCAAATACCTTCTAAAGCAAGACTGGGTCTTGCCGAAACAACCTGTATTTGATATGGCATGTCAGGGTTTCTGCGGTACTTCTGTCTTCCTCCTCGGACCCTATCGAGTCGTACGCCCTCTTTCAGCATTCCCGAACGGAGACACTTCCGAAATCTGCATGCCTGACATGCCTTTCGTCTCCTTTTATTAATCTCACATTCCCCATTGGCTGGACAGGTGTACTCTATGTTTCCTATTTCAAAAGGCTAGCTAAATAACAGTAGTAGTATATTCTCATGTTTTAATCTGGTCCTAATTTCAATAATAATTTGATCAAAATTTAAAATTACTTTTGAGCCGTAACATAGGACAATATTGAGAAATGCAAAAATAATAGAATTAATGCATAAATATACCGATTAATTAAATATATGATCTCTAGTTATGGCAGTATATCGCCATCTACTAATATTGCTGTTAACAGAAGTATTTCATATGCTTGAGAAAGGCCTAACAAAGATATGCATTTCTTCAACATAGTTTATAATATACGTGATAAACTAAATCAATAAGTTCTTGGCTAATAATAATTTACTAAAACTACCAGACGTGGATAACGATTTCGAACTTATTACACCTCATCAGCACGCCGTAAGCAGTCTAGATAAATCGTCGACCAAATTGACTTTAGATATGTATAGCTAGTTACCTTGGATGGTCCTTTTGAAAAATGCCTTACACGCTTCACACGATGCCACCCCGTAATGGAAACCGGAAGCTACATCTCCACAAACAAGGCATAATCTTCGAGGTATATCTTCTTTTGTATTATCCTGTGTGTAAAAGAGGAAAAAAGTTAAGAAAACGTAATAAAATATCTATAAAACAAAAATTACCCTCACTCCAATGATTAGCAATCAAAAATACTTATAAGAAAATTTTAGAGGTGGTGATAATTAATGTTTTTAGGTCGTGTGTAAATATAGATTTTTATATCAATATTCTGTAAAAATATTGTTGGATAACTGCTACTGAAAGGGTATCGGATTAATTTTCGGCTTAAGGGAAATTTTGCGTTTTTTTTATTATGCACGAAATTTGGAAATTCTGTGCAGTGAGAGAAAAATTTATGGTACTGTTATGAACGAAAGGTCTTCTGCAAATTTAGAGGTCCCCTCCGGTCCCCACAGGTAAATAGTGTAATATAATTAAAAATGACAAAAAGATGTTTGAAAATTGTTTTTTATTGTAGTAGTCTTTCTTCTACACAAAAAAAACATTCGGAATGGGGCAATTTGTATCATAATACTCACATCTACACTTCCTAATCCTGAGTCCATGTGAGGTTGCGTGGTCGAAGAGCAATATTGTCGTTCAGGACTTGTTGAACAACGAATTTTCCTCTCATATTGCTGCTGGCTTAATCTATCGCTGAAATCTATCTGAAATTTTATGAAAAAAGAATAAAAAAAATGAGTTTTACATAGGCACCCACGTATCCTATAATTTGTTATATTTCTCACCCCGACATCGTGTATTACGGTTGTCGTTGAAGGTGAATAGATATCGCTATTTGAAGGAGAGCATTCTGTGAACGCGGCTTCCATCTCCTTTTTGATGTGCGAAACCCCTCCAGAGGTAACATCTGAAGGAGTCCCAGGGTCAGCCATCATACAAACCTGAAACAAAAAAGAGCACAATTGTTAAAAAATTTAAAATGCGTTCTTGTCAGGACTCCACACAGTTGAAATGGGATATTACTATATAATTCAGCTTTTTAATTCCGTAGGTATGTCGAAATGAAAAACTTCTTACCGGGCTTAGTACTTTCCTTCAATCTAGGACCTTAAAATTTGGCACGGAGGAAGTAAAGGGGGTAAATCCAAAAGTAATTTATTTCAGATATGTGAAAGAGGTAGAGTGGTTTTAGTGGGTAGGTTCGAGGAATCTGACTACCCAGTCGTACGGACGGCTGGGTGTATTTTGAACATTTCCCTTCTTGCACGAAAACAAACAAAAAGAAAATATGCAGAAGCTACGTCTTTGAAACAGAGAAAAATTCGAATTTGTGACTGAATTTAGGAGTTCGAGTAGGAAAGTTTGACTGTATATGGATTTTAACTAAGTTAAAGTTGAAACTATAAAAAATTTATCAACAAAAGAAACGGTTTAATATATGTATTTCTTTTACAATGCCCCTATAGTTCATTTACGAAAGATTTAAAAATCGTTTTTATGGTAAATTTAAATTACAAATTAACTTGGTTATGATTGTCAAACATAATACAACAATCAAACTGTTTTAAAAGTGATAAACGATTTAATTCAGAGGTTCCAAATCGGTCTGGTGTTTGGTTTATTTTAAATTTTAAATCGCCTCAAACTGACACAGTAAATATGCAAATTGGTAGCAGGTTTGTCTAGAAAATCATTCACGTGATAAAGACAATCATTCGGTTATTTAAGTGATACCTATCTGAAATAGGAATCTACAGTTCAAAAGTTTCGTAAAGTGCAGTTTAAAAAATGATTTAATTCGAGATTGATACAATTATTAATGGTAGAAGGACTCATACCCGTCAACTTTCAAACTGTTTTTGTTGTTTACGTTGTGTCTCATTCTTCCGAAAAAATTTAATAACTGAAAAATGAAAAACTTCTTTACACAACTTTTTATTGACAAAATAATCCATATCATCATAGTTTATGGTGTTACTTATCTCTGCCTGTATCAGTAATAGAGCCAGTGGATTATTTTTTTTTTTTAATTAACTTTACCCACTACAAATAACTTCAAATCAATGAGAAAAAATTTTTGTTACTGTCACTCCTCCGCCGGGAATCGAACGCGGGCCCTTGGTTTTACGCACCAGTACTTTACCGCTAAGCTACGAGCTCTACAGTGGGTAAATTTAATTTCCAAAATTAATTCGCTAATGCCCTGTATTTAACCCCTCACAAGAACTAGGGTTCAATTTTTCTTGAGAAAGTGAAGACAAGGCCTTCGATAATTAATTCTTCACTCTCGTTTTAAGATATATAAAGATTAAGTAATGATAATGATTCGGGCTTCTTTGCAGTCTTATTAGAGAAAACGTGACAGTTCTTCGTTCTTCGTCCTGTTTAGACTCCTGTCGAGCCTGTCTAGACTACTCTTTTTTGATTGTCTATTGATTATAACAATTGTAATTATTATAAACAATTACAAAGCTAAATATGTTGATATCGCTCACAAATAATAATAATTGTTATTTATAAGGATTATACAACAACAGATACAGTTGTCTACAGATATTTATAGTTCTAAAATAGTTTTAATGCATATATGTAATCCAACTACGTATTAATAATTATTATTTATCGCCTGAAGAGGTTAAACAATTACTCGTTGACGAAACGTCGCGAATAAGAATGGTATTACATATATTAATTTCAATTTGCTCCTTGAGATCATTACTCCTTATAAATAACAATTAGAAAGCTAGTTTGCAATAAAATATAATTTAATTTTGTAAAAATTATACGATAAAGCCAAATACGAAAGTGATGGGGCAGTAAAAAACTATATTAATCTGTTTTTAATTAAAAAAAAAATAGGTTAATAAACAATACAGAATGCTTACAAATAATCCGTAATGACTATTTTAGAATAATTATCTCCTTTTGGTGTTTTAAAATAGACTAGTTTCTAATCTATGAAAGACAGGTTCAAAATAATAAAACCTGGAGCATATTAAATGGTTTCATTGGTGCTATAAAATAACGTACATTCTAAATATTCGTCAACCTTTTATATATATTTTTTTATCTTTAATTCGCCCCCTTAGTTCATACTTTCATGGCGTTAAAAAAATATTTAAAACTTTGCCTTAGCACAAGTAGAGAGTACGTAATTACAAATTAAATGTGTTTTCTTTTTAGAATGTTACTACTTATTAGTTTTACATGATACTTAACACACTGTAGAATTATTTACGATTACGATTTCTGGACTTGATAAGTGACTTTTTGAATCGGCATGGTTTTGCAAATATCCTGATGTTGTTAACACACTTCGTGAATAATTTATAATCTGTTGTTATATTCCGCCTACTCGGTCAGGATAAAAAATTGCTTTAATTTTGATTAGCAAATTCGATGAATACTGTCGTTAATAGATTGATGAATGTGGCGAAGCAGACATGTTGTCTGCTTATACTTAAAGGTAATACTATAGCTTGTCCCAAGATAATGTATCCCCAAAATAAGTTTGAAAGAATAACATTAAATAGCTGAAACCCTAACGCCAAAACATGACACTATCTTCACCAGGAGTTCAGTAAAAAAAATTCAAAAAATTCTTATTGAATATAAGAAAGGCTATAATATGTATAATTAAATATTAATTAATGTAAGTAACAAAGCACTGTCCAGGATATTTAAATCATCCTGTAAATCAAATTCCGTTGTTAAGCAGTGTGATACCCAGTGGCGTAGTTAGATAAGCAAAGGCCCTGATGCAAAATATTTTTGAGACCCTAATTACACAAAAAAATAATACATGGCATCGGTTAAAATTTCTTAAACGCTTGGGGTTTTAGTGCATCACACTACCTACCCTAATATGATAGTTACGCGCCTCGTGATACGATGACACCACACCTTAACAGGGAAGGAAATTGTAATTGTAATTGTTTAATTAAAAGTGGATTATTATTGGAAATTTTAAAATTTTTATTTTATGAATTCAAGTGTAACCTTTTACAATGCATGCGTTAGGTATCGGAATGTGAAAGGGGGAGGGGGGTTAGGTCAGGCGTTACAATTAGCGTTGCCACCATTTCAGGCTTTACATAAAGTATTTCTCGACTAAATGGTTAAAAAAAAAGTACTCAGCATAAAAATAAACTATTTTATTTTTTGTTTCTAAAAACATATTTTTTGTTACACCTAGCAGCCAGTAACAAATTGCTCTCGCTCTTAAATACATTAATAGCCTCTACACAGGGCAAACAAAGATTTAAGTAAACTAAAAGTTCATTTTTAATTAGTTTTAATGAAGCTTTATTTCTGTCGTCCCGCCACTTTGCTTTCATACCAGAGAATACTCTTTCTGTAAATGCTGAAGTGGCCGGAACGGACAGCGAAAGTGACACTACTTTGAACAGATTTGGGAAATCAGGTTGTTCCATAAATATGGCTTGCCATTTTTCTGTGCAATATTATTGATGTAAAAATACTCTGAATTTCGAATAATCGCTTACAAAATTACGATGTTTACTTAAGGCCTTAAATAAAGTATTTTTGCGTACTTTATGTGTCTTGTAAAGTATAACGTACGCACAGTCGAAATAGAGTAC